>NC_056725.1:198783158-199025658 GCF_019279795.1 Protopterus annectens | reverse complement strand
TAGTAGAGCACTGTTGCTTATCTATCTTCATCTGTAAAGTTTCTACATGCATATGTCAGATAAGATAGTCTGTTGCTGTAGTGTAGTAATGAACTGATGTGCATAATCTCTAGTATTGTGTGTTTGTTCTGTTAATGTACTGAAATGCTGCTCCCACACTGTACCAATGCCACAGGTGTGGCTACTAACATTATGTCTCTCACATAACTATGTAGGTCCCGCTGGTATACAACTGGGGCAGCAGCCTGTAGCTGGTAAGTATGGGGTTGTTTTTTTCAGGTTTGCCAATACACCGGCCATGTTATGGCCATGGTATTTGCCATGCACTCATTTAACACACCTACCCATAATGCATGCTGTACATGTTCACTTATTGTTGCTGTTAACTGCACTGCATCACAGTGGTCACCATGGTGGCATATCTGAATGGGTATGTAATAGTTCTGCAGTATACCTAACAACCTGTCAGTGCAAGATGTGTGGACAGAGGTGAACATAATGGTGGGACAAATGGCCTACAGTAGAGACATGTCTGAAACATTACCTTATACAGTGGCTACAACAGTGTATACACCACTATTATAATGGCAACTGTTCCTGATCTAAACAATGGCAAATCACAATACCACATTCCACACCTTTTACAACCTGTAATGTGATCCTAACATGAGCAATGAATGTGTAATATGGAATCCTATGTTAGGACAACAAATATGGGGAATACATACCTTAACAAATACTGGAAGCATATGTGTGCACACACTCCAAATAACATATTGTGGAAGCAGCTTGTGAGGTACTGACAGCATTCACTCTTCTTGAGTACACATCTTCCATCAAGTGCAGGGCCTCAATGTCACTCCAAGTAATTGTCTGCTGTCCAAGAAGTATGTCCATGACATTTGCCCACTCACCTGCAACAGAGGCAGCCGTGGCTAGCACACATCTTACAAACCATGGAATGGATTCCATATCTGACAGGTAGCACTCAGGAGTGGGAGAAGTAGCCTTACCTCACCATTGCATATACCATGGCAAACAGTGCAGTGTGTATGACATATGGGACAACATTAATGTTGAAAATAAACAGATGCCCATCCAAGATGGATGACAACACATGTTGCAAACTGGTCATGGAGGCTGCCCAGAAACATGCAGCAACACTGAGGGACTTGCAGGAATATCTAGCAAGTACTGCCTGTGCAGTATCTGTGTCGACAATCACCTGGAATCTGCATAAGTGTGCCCTATGGGCTAGGGTAATCAGATGGAAGAGTTGTTCCACAGGAAACATCATCCAGGGCTGTCTACAGGTAGCATATGCATAACATCAAGTCTCCCAGAGGCATGTGTTGCAATGTGTAATGATGTACTGAGACCAAAGCTGAAACATACAGACAGTATTTACAAAAATACATGTGGTGTACAAGCAACACCTCACTCCACCTCAGGCCCACCACCCTCATTTTTACCTTGCTGGTGCCAGTGTAGGTTTGCTGTTCATTAGCAGGAACTAGGCCGGTAGACATGGCATTATGAATTTGGAACACTGCAAAATAACACTCATGTGTGGCCCATAGTTGTCAAGCATCTGCAATAAGGCTGAGGAGGGGGAGGGGTGTCATCCTAAAACACAACAGTGAACTGAAGCATGCATCCAAAGCTTGCTAGGAATTGCTGTATCTGAATACGGTTATGAATTGTGCCAGACATAACCCTGGCTCCACAGCAATAGTGAAGGCACTGTGTGTCCTCCAAGGGCTGTGCACATGAGCTGATCTTGCAATCCAGCAGAGTTGGGGGACATTTGTAGGGCGGAGTGACCAAATTATGGAAAGTGAAGATGGGCCATACTAGTATATCCCTTCCAGGAATAGTGACTGCTGTAATTCACTTAACAGTGCTGCAACAAACCATTGTGTTCGGGGTGTGCACACTTATGCAACCCACATATTGTATGCATCTCATTCAGCATCTGCATGACTAACACATTTGTTTGATACTGCATTTGATTGCACAGGTCATATTTCACATATCATGTGTGTGTAATGTAACATATGCAGTATTGTGGCCCCATTGCATATCATGGAAGAGGCTGGCATGTCAACAAGGGTGTGTACACTCCTCATATCCACATTAAGCTTTGAAGGTTGTCAGTGTAATTGGATTTTATTGCTCATACATGCACTGCTGATGATGAGATCTGCAAATTAGAGGTCAGGCATTAACTATTGACATAAGTCCTCATATCATCCTAGGTATGTGTCACACAAACACATAGGGGCTTTGAGCAACAGAGCAAACATAACTGCCACATATATACACATTCAGCAATGGTGTGTACATTCATGAGGTTTGGTGCACAGTACACAATTTATGCATCACAGAAATGTATAATGTTGGTAACAATGATTGAGTATAGCTGCAGTGCATGCTGTTGAGTGCCATATGTCATTTATGTTGACTGTTGGGTAATGAGAGGTCTGTGTAATATGTTTGTGCAACCTCACCTGTAAGTGTGTGTGTGTGTGTGTGTGTGTGTGTGTGTGTGTGTGTGTGTGTGTGTGTGTGTCAGTGTGTGTGTGCAGAGGTAAGCAATAATGTACAGGTCTTAATTTACATTTTTTATTTTCCCCGCACAGGTGACGAGGTGGGTCAGGGTCTCTCCTGCAGGCAAACTGATGTTAGTGTCCATACAGACTCTGACAATGATGATAGGTATGGTGAGGCACAGACAGGGTTGTTAGGGGCTGAAGCTGTGCCATTGGTTGGCATCCCACTTTTATCCAACCCATCCATGCACACAGTCACAATGCCCATACATACCCCATCACCAGTGGCCATAGATGATGGACAATTGGCAGGTGGTGGCATAGAACAGGACAATGTGGAGACTATGGCAAGTGTGTCTGTACACAGCAGCCATAGCCGGATGACCAGCAAGGTACCACACAGACAGATATATAGGGGGGCTGCTGGCCATCATGTTCCTGGCAGAAGTGCCACAGCAGGTGTCACCAGATGAATGTTTTGGGGTATCATGGAGGCACAGGCACATATGGAACGTTATACCAGAATGAGTCTGAGGCTCCAGAGGGCTACTCATTCTGCTGTACTTGACAACATCTGTGATCTTGCAGGTGCTCACCATTACATTGCAGAGGTCCTGGATAGACGGTTGCATGAGATGGTGGGAATCCTCAACCGTGTAGTGTCTGTGTTAGAGCATGTCGTGGGAGTAGGGCATCAGCCACATGGATGTAGGTCAGCAACACCAACAGGTAGAGGTCTACGTGGAAGTGCAACAACTCACAGCCGCTCCTGTAGTGGCAGTACCAGCACTGCAGGGGGGGGGGTGCTGTCCACACCACAATGCAGTAAACCACATGCATGTGGTCCTGGCCAGTCCCAAAAGGGACGAAGATCCAGCGGACAATTATCATCATCATTGTAGAATACCATATCTGGGCTTCAACCTGGTAGTGCCCATGGAACCCCTGGCAGGCACAGTTCCTGTGTCTGTGGCTGGAGACAGTGAACTGTACACCCTGCCATGTACGGTCTGCAGCTGTCCAACAAACTCCTGTATGCGGCAGCCACATGGCAGAACTGTGTGCATACATACACACACATCACCAGCACAGTTAGGGCACCTCCATACCTACACACACCACATCTGCACAGCCCAATTGATAAAGAACCCCCTAACATACACACACATGATGTCAACCACACGGTTCAACCTAGGCCTTTGGCAAACCCACCACACACCCTGTGCATATGATGATACTATGCCACATCCCTGTCATCCATACCATCGATGCAGGGACATGCTAATATGGTTCTGATACACAGGGTGAATGTACTAAGGTTTAACAATGTAATGCTGTTTAACATGTTTTCAGCTGGAATGTTTAATGCTTACATGTCAGGGTGTGTAGCCATGATGCATTATAGCTGTTATTAACACTAACTGATTATGGTCTTCATAATGTATTCTGTTTGTGTTGTAGGTGTCTATGTGTCAGCAGGATGTTGGTCTGCTGTCCTTTCCTACAAGGGGTATAGCACTGTGATGCCACATTGTGTCATATCCTGGGTACAGATGAACACAAGTAACAGGTCTGTATAAGAGTTACTGCATGTGCCACATGGCTGATAGGTCTGAGGGATGTATACAGGTGAGTGCATGGTGGCTGATGTCAACAGCTCTTCTACAGTGGACAATGATAAGTGTACTGGGTGGCACACAACAAATGTTTGTGAATAACACACACACACACACACACACACACACACACACACGCTTTGGTGTTGATGCAATACATAGAGAATACTGTACACATGGATGAACTTAAGTTTGCAGTGAACTCATTTTGGCCTGTGTAATTCCACCAAGACCAAATAGCCAAAACATCACATCAGTAAATAATCAGTATGCCAGTTTAATGTCATTGACAATAGTACTAGCAGGGTATATGTCCTCTTCCCCAATGTAGTGCAATCCTGGAGTTGGTAAACATAGGTGTGCTGGTGTGGGTGGCACAGCCCCCCAATTTGGAGAGTGTGGGGTGGTATAGAACCACACATAGTTAAATACTTAACCTGTTAACATAAACTGTACAGTATAACAGCAGACTAAGTGGGGGATACACACAACAATAACCCCAATGTGGGTGGCTGTGCCCACAACAACCACACCCAACTATATATACCAACTCCAGTATCGCTGTACAGATGTACAGTGGGGAAGAGGGCATTTACACATGGAATGAATTTCCACAAGATGATTCCTTTGAAATGTTACCTTTTGCCAGTTAGTTCTCAGACAAATGATCTCCTGGGACATATATTTTCTGCAAACTGAAGTAGATCCCTTCACATACACACACACACTTACTTCACAGCACTGAGAGTAGAGCCCCTACCTAGGTACTTATTGCTACTAATGTGTTTGGCCTTAATTGCACACACCACAGAGCTTTTAGGATGAGGTGTGTCCCGAGTTTCCTGTTAAGTGAAGAATATCACCAGGCCTTGTACAGTATGGTAATGGGGGACATACTATGTGTTAATGAACAATACATAGTATAACATACTGTCACAAACACATTGACAAACACATACAGTCATAGACACATTTGACAGACCTGGGTTTATCAGTGCTAACTACCTTGTCAGTGAGTCCATACTGTTAGGGAGTTTTTCCACACAGCACATACATCATTGGTCTGGATAGTGTAATCAATTACCTGCATGGTTGATGGTGACAGCGGTCCTCATACAGTGGACATTGGGATATGTATTGGGGGTACCATGGTGTAAAGACAGTATACCCAGCACCCACATGCCACATTGAATATTGTACTCACTGAAACCCATGATAATGCTCTGACATACCCACAATCACACATTAACCAGGACTACAATACAAACCCTTGTCTATCTAATTAGTGCTACTACAGGGATATGCATTTATTGCACATGCCACAAGGATAGAAGGGTGAGGGATTGTCATGGCTCTCCTAATGTCAGCAACATCACCATCCCTTATAATGTATGACAAGGTTTATTGTATTTAGAAAATGTGGTCTCAGAATGCTGTCTCCTACAAATATGCACAGTCGCACACAATTGCACACACACACACACACACACACACACACACACACACACACACACACACACACACACACACACACACACACACACACACACATTTGCCAGGACTCAGAAGGTAACCCACAGCTATCTACCCATTTATAGAACAGTGTTATGCTGGTACTGCAAGCTCCAGGTAGCCCATAGGGTGAAGAGTGTAACAAGGAACATTTAATGTGAATTACAGCAGCAGACATTTCTAAGTATAGCAATGGGGGGTGTAGTGGGTGAGAAAGCCCTCAGAGGATTTTCAACTACAAGTTTACAAACACACATACACTGTTATAATCAATAATGCACACACACATTTCTCAGTACTGAGGTCCATAGGTGTAGGTGTTCCTAGGTGTACACCAGGCTAATGTCCATGGAGAGATGAGAAGAGTAGGGCATGTGAGTACACTGGTACCATGCCATCTGACATTTGTCAGCAGGCCATCTATCAACTGATGCCACATGAGTAATCCCCAGGATGACAGTTAAATTCAACATCCACTCCTTTGGTTTTCTCTTGAAGAGGGCCAGTGAGGTGTTCCAAATGATATGCATGCAACATATATTGCATCACATGGCCAGTGTCTGGGTTAGGGACCTGTACCCAAACATGTTCTGTCGACTGTGGTAGTCTGAGGTATCCATGGCATGTGGTGCATACAGAGTGGGGTTTCCTAGTAGTGGCATTCATAAGACAGCTGGGAAAACATGTAAGTGCCACTCAATCAGAGATTGCCTGTAAGCAGCCAAGATGAATACCTGACATCTGCACATCTGTACAGAGGACAGACAGAAACTAGCTAGCCAACAGGTTATTCATTAGGATGACTATTCTGACAGATAGACATCTGAAACTGATAGGTATGATATTACTACGTGACAGCAGTCCTCAATGACAAGTCTTAAAAACATAGTAGTCTACAGTTAATATCAACATATCAGATCAATATCCAACAGGAGATGCATAAAAACATACAGGTCAAACACCAAGATCACAATAGTCAGTATACAGAGTCCAGTTTTGGATGCAGAGGGTCTGTGGTTCCAGTAATACAATCTGCAATCTACTCTTACTTGGAAAAGTACTGTTAAAAGTAGTAATGTAATGATACAATACATGCATGTGTGACTGCATATAACCTGAGATACTACCCAGGTATGAAACACATACAAAGAGAAAAGATTGTGGCACTACCCATGTATACTCAGATGTTCCAGACAGTATACTCACACCCCTTGCTACTGTAATGACAGCACATGGAAGCATGTTATGTATATGGAATTAAATGCACTATTTAAAGATGTCGTTACCCTCCTAATTGATCACATGTGAATGTGATCACTGGTTAGCAAGGCTGAGCTATACATAGCAAATGTAAGCATTACTTAAATGTAAATGCTAAGCAAATTTGCGCACTGGTAAGCGAAGCCTACATGGTGTAAGCGCCTTTTCATTTAACCACACGTTAGCACCGCTTACTGTCACGCAAACCCACGCAATCCCGCTTAAAGCTGCTCAGAACTGCCTTAACCACTCTGCCTAGCAAAAAAAGTTAATAGCCCTTGCAGGTCTTGAACCCAGGACCCTGTACACTATAGTCACAGCAGTTAACCCCTAAGCCATCTGAGCTGTGATGATATCTGTTGTTTTTCAAATATATCATTCAGTACACATACTGAATAGTAGTGAACAACTGCTCTGACTACTACAATTGTTTAGTACTTGTAAGTGAAAAAGGTGTTGAATCAGTCATGTTCTTATATCTAAATATACACATATTAGATTAATATGGTGGGAGACTTCTGAGAAGGTATATACAACACTCATGTTTATACATAAAAGGATATAGCTACGTTTATACATATATCTATCTATCTATATATATATATATATATATATATATATATATATATATATATATATACATATTCACACGCACACACACACACATATATATATATATATATATATATATATATATATATATATATATATATATATATATATATTCTATCTCTCTCTCTCTCTCTCTCTCTCTCTATATATATATATATATATATATATACTATAGGCCCTTGACATGTAGTGGAGTCATACCTCAGCACCATAACTCTCAACCTGTTAGTGCAAGGGAACGTAATGTATGTATTGCAGTTATGGATGTAGAATGTTGCTACAGTGACAGGGGTTGTTTCAACATACATGCTGTGAAAGAAGACTCTTCTGAAACTGACATGTACGCCATCAGTTACTGACAGACATCATAAAATCATCATAGTGAAGTACCACAGAAATCACAGTAATGATCCTATGGAATACAGAAGCAATATGAGAAATAAACATGGACAGTCTGAAACAATCTGGTCAGTCAGGAGGTATACACAGAATGGTTTAGTGCAAGAAATATGGAACAAGCCTGACAAAGGGGATGTTTAGAGCCATGAAAATGGGGATATATCAGAAATACTGAACTAGATAAGCTCACACAGTTGATGCATTCACACCCTCCTGTCTGCCCTAACACATATTAACTGGAGGAGCAGAGATCCCAAGCCACATACTTCACACTAGTTAGTGACATGCATCTTCACACCAGCCCACTGCTTTGTCAGAAATACACAACACGTATGGTGGCTGGGCTGCAGTACATCTGACAAATATCTGGAAATAACATCACACTAGGGTAAATATACTGCGCTGCAAGGCATGTCACTAGGCACTGTCTACACTAGAGGCAGACTGTCACAAAACTAACCCAATTTACCTATGGGGGAATACACATGTAATTGCAAATATAGCAGACACTACAGGTGTGTAACAGCATGGAGTAACAGACACCAGAGTGAAAGTGCATACCCACAACTGATCTCAACACAGTCACATAATGGTAAGTCTAAGTAATAGTACAGTCTATGGCCTTCTGTGAACAAAAGTCATCATCATGTTTGCCACTCACACACTAACCCTATATATACTGGCCCAATTCACAGTGTAGTCTGATGACAGACTGTGGTATGGGACATGTCTCAGTCTGACCCTACAAACATATAGACTGATAGAAACTGGTCAGCATGCACTATCAGAACAGGACCAAGAACACTGACATCTACCCCAGTCTGTACACAGGCCAAATAACATGATCACAATACACTGCTACATAATACACTCTGTCAACAATCACCGTAAGTACACAGACCTCACTACTGTACAGACTACCACAGAATATCCAGGTTTTGTCCTCAACTATTAGGCCTCTTTTACATTACATGTCTGGCAGTCTGATATATCACTGGCTTGATATCAGGAATTATGTCATTAAATAATGGTGTACTGTACATATTCACCTCTTACTGCATGAAATATAAACAAAGGGTGACAGACTTGGTGGACAAACACAGGGCCAATATTAACATATTACAGTTATAAACTGAGAACATTGCTGGTGTAATAGGGTTTGTCGTGACATACCTCTTCTGACTGATATGGAGTCAGTAACACACATGGACACATGGATGTTACCATTTCCTGAGTACAATAATCAGAGTATGCAACTGCATTTATGAAGACAGAAAATGTTTGAGTAACACACTAGATCTCAGGCTCCAAACTCTGGCTAGTCTGCAGATAGCCCTACAGGTGAGAGTTTCTCAACAACGTAACACTGTCATGTAAGACTTTAAATCATGCAGAACAGCCATATCCACACAAACCCTGTTAAACCAACATTACTTCAAATGTAGAACAGCAATACTTACATTCTGTTCCCATGTCTAGAACATTCCCCTCCAGTTTTTTGGCCTGTCTCCACAGTGTTTGTTGTAAGAGGTATTTCCAACTACACTCTGTGATACTGTTGGTCACACACCCACATGAAGTCCTGCTGACAGTGAGGGAGAAGGGCCAACACCCACTTGCACTGCTTACTTATAGGAGTGTGTTTCCATGCAGTTGGCTATAGGAATGATACCACAGGTGTTCCACATGCAATTAGCAAGTGGAGGACTCCAGTTTGTGCACAGGCCATCAGATAATCATGAGCATTACCTACCAAAGCCAAGCTGCTGCCTATGCAAAACAGATGTATTTTTCCACATCTACCAGAGAGGGGGTGAGAGAGAGAGAGAGAGAGAGAGAGAGAGAGAGAGAGAGGGAAAGAAAGAAAGGAAGAGAGAAAGAGCCAAGCATGTTTGTGTATGATCTGTTGGTAGAGAGAGGTCTCTGGGTATTATAATGGTTGCCTATATATAAATGTATGGCTGTGTATTGTCTACAACAACCTCTATGGTATTTGACAACTATTGGCCTTGTAATGTGACATTAGGACATATGGGTCCTCAATATGTAAATGTAGTAAAACCCACCCTGCAGGATACTGATGACACACACACACACACACACACACACACACAAACACACACACACACTTGTCAGTACTGAGTTTCAACCCCCTACCTAGCTATGTATTGGTACTATAGTGTTAAGCAGTTATCGCAAGCTCCATGGCAGTTATATGTTGGAAAGCTTTTCACAGGTATCTTTGAAGGTGAGTGACATCAGCTGCAGTGCTAAAGGAGGGGTGAGGGAAGTGCAGTAAATGTGAATGACCACAAAAGTAGGTATCAACAGACACAAACAGACATTTTTACAGTTCCCAGGACTAGAACTCCTACCTAACTAGTTTGCTACACTATGGTATTACACAGTTATCGCAAGCGCCATGGAGCTTATAGAACTGATGCTTGGCCAAAGGGTTATTTCAAGGTGACTGACATCAGCAGCAGTGGTATCATGGGTAATGGGAAGTAAAGCATGTGTGAATGGGCCATAAATCATTCCTCTGGAAACACACAAACACACACACACACACACACACACACACACACACACACACACACACACACACACACACACACACACACACACACACACACACTCAATCACACACAACTTTACATTTGACAGGACCAAGAATACAAATGCTACATAAATACTGGTTTTTACTATTGTGTTACACAGTTATCACAAGCACCACAGACACTATAAGGCTGAGAGCTACCAGAAGGAATGTCTACAGTGATTGACATCTGCACATCATGCGATATCGGCCAGTTGGATGTGTAGTGGGTGGGACAGGCCTTATAATGGAATTTTTATCTGCCACTGTCTGTCTCTCTCTTCCACACATCTGTGTGTGTGTATGTTTGACATATTATAGTGTGTTGGCCTTGGATATGTGTGAGTATTCCTGTCCAATGTGTGTGAGAAGCATAAATGGTATACAGTTTGGTGTGTGTGCACAGACATCTGCAAATGACAGATATGTACACTCTACTGTGTTGTCAGACATGGGCTTAATTTCTCTAAGTGTAGGAGCATGCCCAGTATGACCTTCTGTATTGAGTGTGTGAATCCATTCCAGGTTTGATTGTACTCCAGTCCAGGGTTTGGTGTTATCAACCTACAGATAGCCTGTTTCTGCAGGATATCTATAGATAGGTTGACAATATGGAGTCACAATGGGTGACAGATAGGGGGATACTGTAACTATTGCTGCCTGTGCTGCTTGTGTTACATGGTTGGTGTTAGCAGAGATATTCAGACATATGTACTGTTTTACACTGGGATGTATTATGTCATGGACTACTGACAGATATAATTATTTGCTTAGTTATTTACTGGGAAATACAAGATGAATGAAACTGAGTCCAGTATTGTGGTCCGCAGCCTACACATTCTTGCACACTCCTGCCATTCTGGAGGGGTAGCTACAGACACTTGCTGATGGGTCTGTGTAAATGGTCCAGCACCTTGGTAGTATGGTGGCTGAGGATCCCCTTGTTATACATATATCAACCTAACAGAACGGCCATATCCTGCTGTGGCCATACCTCTCAGCTGTACAGATTCACCCAAGTTACCTAAAGGCAGGGCTCAAATATCTTGCCAGTTCCCCTTCACATTGTGGTTTATGAGCAGGTTTGTAGCCACCCCATTACTGGGTTTGCAGGCAGGGGTAGTATGCACACACATCAGAGTTTCAGACTTCATGCACTCCATAACGTCCATGCAGCTACACCTCCCCCAATCTGTTATTCTAATTTCGTCCTAAAAGTATGCAAGCAATAGCTGGGAAGTATCCCTAGAGTTGGTCCTTCATCCCAGGATTTATGGATTGGCCCCCAGTTCATACAGTAGGACATGGGAGGCATGCTACTGTGATTTGTCAATATGGCCTTGCATTTGTGTTCTGTTGACTGTGTTAGTTTGTTATTTGGAACCCCATTAGATACCATACATTATCACTACAGGTGAGGCACAGGCCTTTAACAGAGGACTGTAGGCCATTGGGTAGTAATACAGGCCATCTGTAGCAGGCCAGTGCCTTCTGTCACTCCTACATTCCCAGGCTGTGAGCCAGTGGATTCCCCTGGGGTGACAGAGTAAGTGTTTGAGGTGTTAATAGCAATAGTTCCAGTACATATTGACCCATTGGCCCGGATGCGTGCAGGGTGCTGCTTACAGCTAGGGACACACCTGCATAAGACACCTCTTCAGCATGCTGCATTCTGTGGGTATTCCCATACAGAAGTGGGGTCATACTGTGCTCATTCCCAACAGTAAGGATATGACCTGTGATAAACCTGTGGCTGATGGTGGGGTGAGCTGAGTGCATGTGTGATATGGAAGCTACTTGCAGCTGACTCACAGATATACCTGGGTCATTTCCCTTATGCTGCCTTGTGCAGGGACATAGGCAGTCTCCCGTTACTTCATAAAGGAGCCTTTTGTGGTCTGCCAGTGATTGTCCAGACTACATCAGTATTCCATACTACACAGACAACTACTGTGCTGCTAACCTGTATGTAGAATCCAAAGTTGTGTGCAGTTGACAATAACATTTTATGCAGTCTGTCTAGGATACTTCCACTTGTGTACTGTGTGTATGTATGGGCCCACATTCATGGAAAGTCCATCTTTCAGACAGTGACAAATATTGACATATGGACAGTGAGTATGGATGGCTGCTGACATGGGTATTGCTGAGAAGCATTGTGGTTGGTACTGTAGTTGTCAGACCATGGCCCTGTCATCCACAGTACTGCCCATAAGCCACCAAGACACAGCTTTCCATGCCTACAAGCTGACCACTTCTGCACAATATTGATCACATGCTAACCTAACACATGGATCCCTGCATATTGTACACATGCAACAATCTATCCTGTAGATTGGGCCAGCTTGGGTAATCTGTGCTCCCTTGTTATTACATCTCACACTTACATGTTACTGCATTTCTACATGGGATTGTGGGGGGGCACACCTGACTACTTTAAACATTTGCTATGACTGTACTGGTATTTCAGGTACTCTGTTGGCTTCCAATTCATAGGTTCATAGGTTCATAGGTAGGTACTAAGCTATCGGCCCAAGGGCCTATGCAAGCCTAGCCAACAAGGTTCCCTGGCTTACGCCACCCAAGAAAGATATTTTCCTGTGCCACTGATGAGCAGAGACACAGAAGTGATCCCCAGGGTGTATTTCCTATTTCCCATCCACTCATCAAGATTTTTCTTGAAGAGTGCTAATGAAAAACTTTGCTTGACATAGATGGGTAGCCTGTTCCAGAGTATGGGAAGTCTCTGGGATAGGAATTTATCCCTCCAGCATGTCCTGTTTATTGTGGTGACAAGGTTTAGGTCCCTAGAGTGTGTAGCTCGGAGGGATTGGGATTTCTTTAGGTGTAGCATGTCCAACAGCTCTGGGTTTGACATAGCTTTATATGTTAGGCAGAGATCACCTCTGAGTAGGCGATATGCTACGGAGTAAAGCTGGAGTTTTTTGAGGCGGTCAGTGTAGGTCATTTGTTTGAGTCCAGGAATCCTCTTTGTGAGGTACTTTTGTGGCCTTTCCAGCTGCTGCAGATGTCTTGTGAGGTACATTCCAAAAGGGGCGTTGTACTCTATAATGGGTCTAATGAGTGATGAGTAGAGGGTAACGATGACCTCTTTTTTCCTGGACGAGAACCCTTTTATGATGAGGTGTGCCATGTAGAAGGACTTCCTGACTACTGTGGTGATGTGACAATCAAAGGAAAGACTGCTGTCCACCTGGGTCCCAAGGTCTCTTATCACGCATTCGGTGTTAAGTGGATTGCTGCCTATGTGGTAGTTCATAGGTACAGAGTTTTTACCAAAGGGGATGACACTGCACTTTGTGGCATTGAGCTTGAGGCCATGGCTCTGACACCAGGCATCTGTCTCAGAGAGGCCCTTCTGTAAGATGTTCACATAATTTGGGGACTTAACTATGGCTCCTAGTTTGCAGTCATCTGCGAACTTCGTTAGCCAGAAGCCTTCTGTGTTAGCGTGTACTTCAGAGAAGTAGATACCAAACAGGAGCGGTCCCAGGATGGAACCCTGTGGTACTCCACTTGTCACTGGTTTGAGGTCAGCTTTGGAGTCTGCAACTTTTACAGTGTGGGTTCTGTCAGTGAGCCAGTTGGCAACCCATCTTGTGACATAGGGATTTATGCCTAGTTTATTGAGTTTTGCTATAATTCCAGAATGGGGGATGGTGTCGAAAGCCTTGGTGAGGTCAAGATTGGCTGTGTGAACCACTTTACCCTCATCTACAGCTTTGGTGACTGCCTCAAAGAAGTCAATCAGGTTCAGGAGGCATGATCTGCCTTTCACAAACCCGAACTGGGTGGGATCCAGAGTTTGGAGGTTACCAATGTCTTTGTTTATGAGTTCCATGATGATACGTTCCATGGCTTTGCAGACCAGGCTCAACAGGCTAATAGGTCTATAGTTCCCGGGATCAGTGGTGGCTCCCCCTTTTTGGAGTGGGATAACTGTTGCTGTGTGCCATTCAGTGGGCACAAAGCCTGATGCGCGGCTATTATTGAACATGGTGCTTAAGTGTCATTTTGTATTCTGACCTATCATGCAGACTGGTGGCATATCAGTAGTGTACAGATCTTAGGTTTTATTGACCTACATTTCAGTTTTAGACTTCTTACCCTTCAGAATTGATATACAACTGCCAGACCTGTTGTAGTCTGTCTGTGTAGGTCTGGAGGGGGGCTGTTAACCATTGCCATCAATTAGAGACATTAGACCAGCCTTTCTTTATGGTCATATACATTTGTCCTGCTGGCTGAGGCTGGTGGTGGGTATGTGAGCCACACTGACAAGCATGTGTGTGTCCTATGGACACACATTTGGGCCACCACATGTACTGCAGTGGGATTTGTCACCTTGTCTAGTACTGCCTAGTATGTTGACAGCAGTATTTGTTATGGATTTCATGCTGCCCATATAGGTGTCCACTATCTGCTGCCATCCCGTTCAGCCACCCGATTCCCTTGCATGCTCACATCCATACCACAGATACACCTATCAGAACATACTACTCCATTCATCAATTGATAGGAAGACTGACCTTGTGGCTGTGCCAGTATTGAGGTTGGTGCTGGAGGGCTGACTATGTCAGATGCACATAGTACACTCCCTATACATGGTAAAGCACAGGTAGTGTCATGTTTGACATCCCTTTTACTGTATGTGCGAGTCCGAGAGAGGTGTCATTCCCTGGGTCCCTACCATGATAGTGTATATCATGTTGTCTCTTTTCCAAGGCCTGGGCATACTGAGCACTCTTCCTTCTGCCTACATGGGCAGGCTCAGGTAGTTTCTCCTCTGAGTCACTCTGTGCCTGTGATGGGCTTGGCAATGGTGGGGGAGGTTACACTATTCCTGCACAGATGCCTGCTTCCTGGATTGCTAATTCACCTCATTTGCATGGTTTTCACCTGTAAATGGGGTAATTAGCATATAGCAGTGGTGTCCATGCAGGAATAATGTAGGAGTGGTGGTGCACGTCTCAGAAGCTCGTTCCTGGATTGCTCGTCGGCCATATTGCATGCAGCAGCTCTCACACTATTCCTGCACACTGTGCAGAGCTTGCTGAATCCTGGGGATAGACTAATAACTTGCTTTCCAATGATGTATAAACTATATACTGGAAGTGATGCTGATGGAGTTTATAGTCAAACTCAGTCATGGCAATTGAACAAAAGGGTAAGAAAAGAAAGTAATATGGAACAAAAGATTATTTGTTGTTAAAGTCATAATGGAGAATTGTATAAAGGGGAAGAATCTAAGTATGTCATGGATAGATTACATAAAACATTTGACAGCATCCCCCATTTATGGATAAATTATTAAAGCTATATAAGATACACCCTATATTGATCAGTTACATTACAGTGACCATGAAACAGTGGCAAATCACTTTGCAGCTAAACCATGACACAGGACAAAATTATTATCCCAGGGATAATTTCAAATGGGGATATTGCAGGGTGACTCTTTGTTATAGCTGCTCTTTTGTCTTGCCCTTAACCCATTAAGCTGTCTACTTGACAGATTAGGTCATGGTTACAATATGGCTCCTGGACAACAACAAAGTGTAAAGACTTTTCTTTTTGTGAATGATTTAAAACTGTAGTTCATCAGATGAGGAGGAGCTGAAAGCACAAATGCAACAGGTCAAAATGATATAAGAATGTCATTTGGTTTTGATAAATGTGCAAATGCAACATTTGAAGCAGGAAAGCTGCAGCACCAAGAAAATCAGTCTGGGACAGGAATGTGATATAAAGTAACTTGAGCAGGAGGGAGGGTATAAATATTTGGAAATTGATGAAGGATTGCAACAAAACATGAACAAATGCCAACAGAACACAGAAAGGAATATTTTAGAAGATTAAAATTAATACTGAAAACAGCCCTGAGGGCGGCCACGGTGGGGGGCGGCCACGGTGGTGCAGTGGTTAGCATTGCTGCCTCACAGCAAGAGGTACTCCAGTTCAATCCTCGGCTGGGGTGCCTTCTGTGCGGAGTCTGCATGTCCTCCCTGTGGTCGCGTGGGTTTCCTCCTGGTGCTCTGGTTTCCTGCCACATCCCAAAGACATGCTGCAGGTGGATTGGACACTCTAAATTGGCCCTAGGTGTGAGTGTGTGTGTGTGTGTGTGTGTGTGTGTGTGTGTGTGTGTGTGTGTGTGTGTGTGTGTGTGTGTGTGTGTGTGTGTGTGTGTGTGCCTTCTGTGGAAGGTTGGGTGCCGGGCTGGCAACTCGACACAGTAAAACTCTACTGCCAATCATTAGCGGACAAGGTGATAAACTGTGGCGACCTCTAACTGGGAAAAGCCAAAAGAAGAAGAAGAAGACTGAAAACAGCCCTGACATCTGGGAACAAAGTTCAAACTAGAAACCAATTTGCTCTTCCTGTTCTAACTTACAGTTTTGGTGTGATTGACTGGCCCTAAAGGTGTTGGTTCAGTTGGACAGGAAAACAGGAAAAATGCTTCACACTTTTCAGATGATATATATAAATCAGTGCATACCAAGATTATATATTCCTTTTTCTGAAGGAGGTATGGGGCTCCTCAAAATTACATTTATAGATCTGCAATTGTTGGACTCCATACATCTCTGCTGACCTCACCAGATTGAAGTATAGTGAACATTATGAAACATGAAGAGAGCAAATCTCAGATGAATTCCCTAGTTAGTTTAGCAGAAGAATACTGGTGTCAAGTGGGAATGGAAACCAAACCAGAAGTAGACAAAAATCAGGCAGCAGCGGATTGTGCTAAAAAAACAAAAGAAAGAATATAAGCATAAGGATCAGATGAGGAGGCAAAAATTGTGGAAAAGGCATAAATATAGTTGCAAGAATAGAAAACACATGCCACAACCTCACGTTAATCAGAATATGATGCAGGAATGGTTAAGGAGAGGTGAATTTAAACCAAAGCATGAAAGGATAATATTAGTGGCCCAAAATAATGGACTACGTACACTTTGGTTTACAAAGTCCATTGAACATATGGGAAAAACAGACAAATGCAGGTTCTGTAAAACAGAACTGGAAACAGTCGAATATATTGTTGTTGGGTGTGATACACTAATGGCAGTGGGCCTGTATACTGAAAGGTATAATAATGTGGAAGAACTGTTGCACAGGGGATTGTGCAAACATTACAATAGTGAAGTAATGGAGAAGCATTGGAAACATGAGCCACAAAACATTACAGAGAATGATGAAGTTTTTATCACATGGCATTACCCATTACCAACAGTTCAAGAAATAGATACGAGAAAACCAGATGGAATAGTCCATGAAAAGACAAAAGTAGCATTGATCATTGAAATTGCTTCACTCAGTAATTACACTGTCTTACATATAGAGTGACACAAAGTCGTAACATACCAGGATTTGCAGACAAAAAGTAGGGCAGTGTGGAAAAGGGATACCAAAATGTTGTTATTGTCTGTGAAACATGGTTAAAGAACACGACTGGAAACCACTTCTGTCAGGGTATAAATGTTTTTACAGTCATAATCATTCTAACAAAAAAATCAGGTGAAGGTATTATGATAGGGATTACAGATAGTTATGAAACTTATGATTATTACATGTTCAGTGATAACACCAATACTGTAGACTATGTAACTACGACGATAAAGACAACCTCAAAACATATAACAACTGGTGGAGAGTATAGACCACCAAAGTCAAATGCAGATGCCGTAGAGGAATTCATACATTTCTTGCATGAAACACAGGAGGGAAGAATAATATTAGCTGGGGACTTAAATTTACAAGAAACAGATTTGAATAACATTGATTCTACAGCATTAATAAGGAAATTATTCACAATGTATGTTCAGGAACAACAATTGCTTCATATTGTAAAAAAAAAAACTACCAAAGAACAGAGCATATTAGATGTCTGTGTTACTAAAAAAATACTGTTACTTCATGTCAAGTTTTACCATTGTTGATGTGCAGTGATCATGAGTTTATAAAGGTCAGTTTGTTGCTAGATAATTCTGCCAAACTGAAATGTAAACCAATGCACAGAAGATTAATAACAGATTATATGGAAACAAATCAGTCACAATGTAAAACTAATTGGAGTGATGCGTTCAGTGGAAAAGCTGCAGAAGGAATGTAGAAAGTTTTGAAAGAGAAAATTTTGAGTGCAGAAAAATAAAAAAAATGTTTAACATCAGGATCTAGACATACAACATCAGAGGGATATATTTCCATAAGCAGATGACTGATTAAGGTGAGAGACAAAAAGTATGATAAATGGAAAAGAGGTCGAACTAGAACTTTGAAAATTGAAATAAACAAGTTGGACAAACAAATTAAGCATAGTGATAGACAAGATCAAGAAAAATTTTTTAGAAAATTTATATAAAGCTATTTTTTTTTTCAATAAGCATCTTTATTAAATTATGACATATGACACAGGCAATCTTACATTTATATAAATGAAAAACAAACAACACTGACACCACTTTACTTGCAAACATTATACACCACAGACACCATTGAAACAACTGCAGTTACAAACATTATGCGTCATTTATCTATCCAGTCATTGTCAGTAAAGCATGATATGGCTCATTCAAATCCTTCCTCTTAAACCTCGTTCCTTCTCTGCATATATTGTTCCCACAATTCCCATTTTTTCCTATGCAGTTTGCTCCTTCCATTTTCTAAAGATCCCAATTCCAGTTGTTTTATCTCTGCTACTACATTCATTACTTCTAGTGACATTGGTTTAGACTTTGATTTCCATTTTCTGGTAACTGGTTTCTTGGCAGCCACCATAATTAGACTCAGCAAGGCTTTACTAAGTCTAGACAATTCTGATTCTGTATCATAGCTCAAAAACAAAAAAAAATCATCTCCCTAGTTAATCCAATCTGCTTACTCAGCATCTCTGACAGAGCGGTCCACAGGGAATCCTTATAGTCTGCCAGCTCATTACACTCCCAAAAATATGTTCGCAGACACCTCTTTCTTGCCCATCACACGTCAAACATTTGCTATCCATTTGAGAAAAAATTCTTTGGAGTCTACTTGGGGTATAAAAATACCTATGTAAACACTTCCAGGCAAAGAGCCTAAATCTTCTAGACTTTGTTGCATATTTGGGAGATATACATATTTCCTCCATTGTCTCTTTGTGAATTGCTTATCCAGTCTCTATTCTCAATCCTTTCTAAGCTCCTCTGATTGATTCTTAAAATTATCATGTAATATTTTTATATGCTCTACTTATTATTCCTTTTTTAATGGCAGCTTCTGTTCTAGATTCTATTAAAAACTCTACCACTGCTGGTCTTTCATTTAGGACCCCCTATTTCTTTCTTTTTGCCTATACCCTGATATCAGTCCTTGATAGGGAAGACAATCTCTAACCTGCAGTCCAAATAAATTCTTGGCCTCTTCCCATTCTATTACATTTCCTTTTCTAGATATTGCTCCCAATATCTTGGTTCCTTTGTCAGTTTTCTCCAATAAATTCCAGCCCCCTCTTGCCTATTATCTGTATCCCTAACTGTAGTCATCGCTACCTGCAGAATCTCTTTTCTCCATTCTTGTGCTGGTTTAGTTCTTAGAATACTCCCTGCTGTTTGATGAATATAATACTCTGTATGATTTTTATTGTTTTCCTTAAGAGCCTGCATCCAAAATCCCAATATATCCTTATTTGTTGAGCTTCCCCCCTCTATCATCATCATTCCTTTCTGCTTTGAATTAGTTTTCTGCGTGTGCTATGTATAAGAGCCTTAACTAAATTGCTCTAAAATACCCCCTTGGGTAATCCTAGTCTGCCTTGATCTATTGGAAGGATCAACTTAACCCACTTGACCCTTTTTGTCTTCCCTTCCAGATAAAATCCTTCAACTCTTTTTCAATTGCTGTCCACAGCTTCTCCTCTGGTTGATAAAAATATGCCTGACCTATGTATAAGAGTAAAGGGACTAAAAACATTTAATTGCTTTTATCTTAGCATCCGTATCCCTATAACAAATCTTTCAGTTTCTCAGTGTTTGTATTATCTTCTGTTTAGTCTCTTCCCACATATCCTTAACTGCCACAACAGAGTAATTTCTAATCCATACTCCTAAATACTTAATTTTAAAATGGCCTCATAAATATGGATATTATTGGACCAATTCGTGTGTGGGTACATAATTTTCCACCATTGCCTTTATTTTAGGTTCATTAATTTTGTATCCTGAGAAGATTTGAAATTGTCTTAAAATGTTCCACAACACTGTAATGGCCCTTTCTGTGTTTGGCATGTATAAAATAATATTATCTGCGAATGGAGCCAGCTTTTCCTGACTACCATACCAATTATATCCTTGAATTTCTGAGTCGCTTATTTTCTTTGCCAGTGGTTCTAAATATAATGCAAACAAGAAAAGGGAAAGTGAATAATGCTGCCTGATTCCTCTACTCAAGCAGAAGTTATCAGAGAGGACCCCACCCATTTTAATTTTCCCCTCTGATCCCTCATATATACTCCTAATCAACCTTATAATTGTATCAGGGAAAGTAAATGATTCCATTGCCCTGCTCATAAAGTCCCAGCTTACTCTGTCAAATGCTTTCTCTGCATCAAGACCCACTAATAATAGTGGCATTTTCTTACATTCTGCTTCCGTCTGGATCATCAATGTTCTTTTAATATTGTCAAATGTTTGGCCTCCCCTCCACGAAACCACACTGATCCATCTCTATCAATTCTGGAATCACTTTTGCCATTCTTTTAGCCACTATAGACATAAACACTTTATAATTATGGTTTAGAATTGAAATGGGCCAATTCATATAAAGATATTGAGCATAATAGCAAGCCATTTTATAGATAACATAAGATGTGGAAGGAGTAAAGACATACAAATTGATAAACTGCGTGTAGATTCTAATTTTTTTTCTCACACACAACAGATTTTAGATATATTTATAATATCTTATGCAAAACAGTTTGGCTCCACAAAGGGAGTGATAAATTGTCCTAGTGACATCCAGGTAACCCCAGATACTGGAATCAAATTAGATTATATTGAAAAAGAACTATGCAAACTGGATCCAAACAAACCACAGAAAAGAGACAGAATTAGTACTAATGACGTGAGAACACTTTAGCATAAACTTACAGTACTATTCTATCTGTTCTTTACTAGGTTGTATCAATATTCCAAAAGATTGGAGACATGCGCTTATTAAATCTGTCTCTAAGAGAAATAGGAGTTGGACAAATCCTGAGTCATACAGACTCTTAGGTCTACTTTCATGTTGTGGAAAAATAATGGAGAAGGTAATATTAGAGAAGTTAATGTCAGACCTGGAAAGGTTGGGACTTGAAACCATATATCAGCATGCATGTGTTGATAATAGATCCATTTCTACCTGTAACATAAAGTTCTATAACAGTGTAATAACAGCTTGAATAAAAAATTGTGTTATGATGTAATTTGTATAGATTTAACTAGCATCTGACAGGGCCATAAACAAAAAAAGCTGATCAATAAATTAGAACTAGGTATTGATGTACTCTTGATAAGATGGATTACTGCAGGGCTTACATATAGGACATGGCAAGTGTCATACAGCAATTGTACAGGTGAAATTCTTGGTTATAGTCGATATGTCCCACAGGGCTCTGCCCTAGGCCTTTACTTGTTTACATTTTCTTTCAGACCTAACTTTGTCATCTGAGGTGTTCTACAGTTTATATGCAGATGACCTGAAACTGAGTAAACTGATTAAATGTGTTACAGATAAGGCATGCCTGCAAAAGAACTCAACTAAATTGACCATTTAGGCACAGGAGAACAATGTACTGATAAATACATAAAAAACTAAGCACATGAGATTTGGGCGACATAAAGGTGAATATTTAATACAGCACACAGTGATTGAAACTGTAGATTCATTTAAGGCCCTGGGTATATGGGTAGCTCCAACTCTGGGTTTTTCTAATCATATCAACAAATTGATTAATGATAATTATAGACGTATAGGTTGTATAAAAGATTTATAAAGTCTAGGAATTCAGAAGTGATAAAGTAATTGTTTGTTAATTACATTAGACCCAAACTTGAGTATGGACTAACAATATGAAAACCTTATAAGAAAACAAGCATGAGTAAACTGGAAAGAGTACAGTGGAACTATACCAAGGGTATCCAAAGAGGTGAAAATTTAAGTTATTATGAAAGAACAAAACATCTGAACTTGTACAGTGTTTCATACAGATGTTTAAGAGGAGATCTTACTCAGGTATATAGGCGTTTAGAGAGAACTACCTCTGGGAATGTTTGTGGTTATCACAATGTAGTAGAGAATCATTAAACGACCTGTATAGAAGATTCTACAGGAACAAGAAGTGTGCCAATTGGTTCTTTGGCAGAGCAGCTGATACATGGAACAAACAACCAAATTACATTAAAGTAAGCACTAGTTTAGATATTGTTCCGAACAGCCCGGACACATATTATGGGAATAACTGTTTTGGTATATTGGCAGTGGAGGCTAAACAGCATTAATGGCTGTGCTTGAAATATTTGTATGTATGTACGTATGTACGTATGTATATAAGACAGTTCCAATAGCAGTAGGAGTGATGGGTCTCATAAAAAAGAATTTACAGTCTTATTTAGATATGCTATTGATGCATGTAACTCCATATGAATTGCAGAAGGAGTCGATGGACACATTGTTGGTGCAGCAAAGATCAATTTTGGCTAGCATCAAAGACTGAAATAACATCAAAGATTGAAACAATACCAATTTCATAAACTTTAATCATACTTTGACTTAGGAATGCGGTACATTCCCATCATGGTATTAGAAACCCAAAAGACTTGGAGAAATTAAACTGGTAGATAACCATGAGATGAAGAGAGAGAAAGAAAAAAAAATAGATGTACATTCAGTTTATCACAACTGCTTTTCTTTTAGCCTCACATTTCCCCTGGCTTCACACCCAGTAGTCTAAGCAATTGCTGTCCATTAATTTCCTATTGGACATTTAGAACTCCAAAATGCCTTCTCAAATTATTGGTAGTAGAATAATATATGAATCTAAACAAGAATCAATTGACAGTCTCTTTCATGCTATTAATTAGTTGCTCATCTACAGCCAGTCAAACCCCAATTATAGCACTGAGTAACTTCACACATATGTATATTGGCACAAATGCAGGATTCTCTCTCTCTCTACCCTTTAACCAGCAGAAAACTGAAGGGCCACATATGCCTATGGATTACCACTGATATAAAAAAACACATGAAACAAGGCAACACTGCATGAATGCAGTGGTAGCAGGACCCCTCTAATGAACAGGTTCATCAAACTTACCTTGAATTTAGAAAATAAACCAGAATTAACTACCAACTCTGCCAATTGAAAGTTCAGATCACACATTCCAAATACATATACCAGACCTGCAGATCACAATAAAGTTACCACTTTTACAGAAAATTATAGAGACTGCTCACTTAACACAATTCAAGATTTATGGAACACAGTTACATCACTACAATGTGTCAGTGATACATCCTCAACTACACCTCTTGCCATTCAACATTGTTTCTTCAAAGAGATAACAGTTAAGGAAAAAAAGTAAAACTTAAAAAATAAACCTCAGGATTCAGCAAGCTCTGGGCAGTGTGCAGGAATAGTGCAAGAGCTGCTGCACGCAATATGGCCGACGAGTGATCCAGGAACAATCTCCTGGGAGGTGCACGAGCATTCCTACACTATTCCTGCACGGACACCACTGCTATATGCTAATTACCCCATTTGCAGGTGAAAACTATGCAAATGAGGTGAATTAGTGATCTAGGAAGCAGGCAGGCGTCTGTGCAGGAATAGTGTAACCTGCAGAAATGTATTTGGTTACTAACCGAATACATTTCTGCAAATTACAAAACGGATGTATGAGAGCTCCAAAGAAAGCATGTATTCAATGGAGTAGGCATGCCAATGGCCAAATATGTGGCCATTGGCATGATAAATAGTTGTAAAATTATAAAAAATAACTTTTATTTTTTTTGGCCGATTTTGGCTGTTTAAGCGTAGGGCAGCGGTGCGCAGACAGGATCAGGCCGAAAATAAGAAAAAAGTTGGATATAAGCTTTTAAACCCAAATCAGTATTTTACCATGATGGTCAAAAGCATGCATAAGACAACAATACCAGGCAATAGTGGTTGCTAAGGGAGAAGGCTGAGTGTGAGTGTGGTAACTATGAATTAGCATTCTGCTTTATGCAAATGAGGGGGATTGATACTGAATCACAGATTTCCTCTCAGTGTTAGTTTGCACCCAATGGTGAAGGTACAGCAATACAACAGTGCAAGTCTAAGAGCTGAATGACTTCATAAGGGGGTGTGTCATGCTTGCTGTAAGCTCGTTGGAGCTCTTTGGCTCGTGTTTGCCCTTAGCTAAACACAGCTAAGGAAGGGGGTATGTCAGATCTTCCTGAGCACTGTGTACATAGCCTAAATGGGTGTGCATGCTACGCACCGGGTTTTAAACAAACAAAAATAAAAAAACAGGAAATAGCAGCTCTGTTCACATCTGAGCACTTGGTATGCATGGTGCACCTTGGGGCTTAAATGGGAAGCCAGTGGGAAGGGAAAACAGCAGTAGGAAGGCAATCAAGGAGAACTAGCATAGCTGACAGGTGAAATGTATCAGAATCAGCCACTTACACAGGCAGCCCAGCACACTACTATAAACTATGCAAACACCCTACAGACTGTTTTTCCCTAAACTCTATGCCACCAGTGTACACAGACGAGGAAATTGTACCTGACCAAACTAACAAATGATAGAGGCTGCTGTTGCTCTCATACATCAATATGTGGAAGAGGCTGAGGGTGGTGAAGATGAGAATGCTGATGACCAATCCACAGTGAGGAGAAAGAGAAGAGTGTACAGATCCAGGGTTACCTACGACGGGCTACATGAGCTGAAGATAGTGGAGTGCTATAGGGTGGACAGGGACATTCTACAGCAAACTGTTGAGCTGTGCCAGCCACAACTCACACACAGAACCAACAGAGAGGAACCCATCCCAGTGGATAGCAAGGTATGTGTAGGCTTAAGAATACTAGCCTTCCAAAGGCCAACTGGGGCTATCATGGGGATCTCACAGGCATCAGAATCCAGGGTAATCCATTAGTTCCTGGATGCCATGCCAGCACATGCTGGTGAGCACATATATTTCTCCCATCACCCATGAGGCGTTGACCAGAAATATGCGTCTCTTCCACGAAATAGCAGAATAACCTGAGGTAGTGGGTGCTATAGACTGCATGCACATACACATCAAAGCACCACCTGGAGAATAGGATAGGGTCTACATAAACCACAAGGGCTTCCCCTCCATCAACTGCCAGGGCATTATCTTGAATGAGTGTGCTGACAGCCCTGGAAGCTATCACGACTCCCACATCTGGCATATGACACAGCTGTACCAGTCATTTGCCAGTGGAGACATCTCATATGGCCACCTAGTGGGGGATGCTGGTTATTCACTGGAGCCGTGGCTGATGACACCCCTCAGAAATGCACATGCACCCGAACAAGAACTCCATAATGAGGCACACGTACAAACCAGAATCATAATAGAGAGTGTGTTTGGGATGCTCAAGTCATGGTTCCACTGACTGGACATATCCGGTGGAGCCTTACCGTACTCTCCAGCTACATGTACACAAATGCTTATGGTATGTGCCATGCTACACAATATGATCCTGAGGAAACAGCTGCAGCAGGAACAGCACGGGGCAAGGCCACACAGCCCCCCCCCATTGCCAAGGCCATCACAGGCACAGAGTGACTCGGAAGAGGAACTACCTGAGCCTGCCCATGTAGGCAGAAGGAGGTGTGCCCAGTATGCTCAGGCCCTGGCAAAGAGACAATGCATAGCACATACACTAACATGGTAGGGACCCAGCGAATGACACTGCTCGCTGACTCACACATACAGTAAAATAGATGCCAAATATGACACTACTTGTGCTTTACCATGTATAGGGAGTGTACTATGTGTATCCGACATAGTCAGCCCTCCAGCATCATCCTCAATACTGGCACAGACACAAGGTAAGTCAGTCTTCCTATCAATTGCTGAATGGTGTAGTATGTTCTGATAGTTGTATCTATGGTATGGATTTGAGCATGCAAGGGAATAGGGTGGCTAAATGGGATGGCAGCAGATAGTGGATATGGGCAGCATGAAATCCATAACAAATACTGCTGTCAACATACTAGGCAGTACTAGAAAAGGTGACAATCCCACTGCACTACATGTGGTGACCCAAATGTGTGTTCACAGGACACACACATGCTTGTCAGTGCTGATCACATACCCACCACCAGGCTCAGCCAACAGGACAGGTGTAGATGACCATAAAGAAAGGCTGGTCTAAGGCCTCCAATTGATGGCAATGGTTAACAGCCCTCCTCCAGACCTACACAGACAGACTACAACAGGTCTGGCAGTTATATGTCAGTTCTGAAGGGTAAGAAGTCTGAAACTGAAATGTAGGTCAATGAAACCTAAGATCTGTACTCTACTGATATGCCTCCAGTCTGCATGATTAGCCATAATACAAAATGAAATGGAAGCCAACAGAGTACCTGAAATACCAGTACAGTCATAGCAAATGTTTAAAGTCATCAGGTGTGCCCCCCCCCCACAATCCCATGTAGAAATGCAGTAACATGCAAGTGTGAGGTGTAATAACAGTGGAGCACAGATTACCTGTGCCAGCCCAATGTACAGGATTGATTGTTGCATGTGTACAATATGCAGGGGGCAATGTGTTAGGTTGTCGTGTATTCAATATTGTGTGGAAGTGGTCAGCTTGTAGGCATGGAGGGTTGTGTTTTGGTAGCCTATCGGCAGTACTGTGGTTGACAGGGCCATGTTCTAACAACTGCAGTGCCAACCACAATGCTTCTCAGCAATACCCATGTCGGCAGTCATCCATACTCACTGTCCAGATGTCAATGTTTGTCACTGTCTGAAAGATGGACATGCCATGAATGTGGGCCCATACATACACACAGTACACCGGTGGAAGTACCCTAGACAGAGTGCATAAAATGTAACTGTCAACTGCGCACACCTTTGGAATTGTACATACAGGTTAGCAGCACATTAGTTGTCTGTGTAGTATGGAATACTGATGTAGTCTGGCCAATCACTGGCAGACCACAAAAGGCACAGTTGTGAAGTAATGAGAGACTGCCGATGTGCCCGCACAAGGCAGCATAAGGGGAATGTCCCAGGTATATCTGTGAGTCAGCTGCAAGTAGCTTCCATATCACACATGCACTCAGCTCACCCCACCATCAGCCACAGGTTTGTCACAGGTCGTATCCTTGCTGTTGGGAATGAGTACAGTATGACCCCACTTCTGTATGGGAATACCCACAGAATGCAGCATGCTGAAGAGGTGTCTTATGCAGGTGTGCCCCTAGCTGTAAGCAACACCCTGCATGCACCCGGACCAATGGGTCAATATGTACAGGATTGCCATTAACACCTCAAACACTTACCCTGTTACCCCAGCGGAATCCACTGGCTCACAGCCTGGGAATGTAGGAGTGACAGCATGCACTGACCTGCTACAGATGGCCTGCATTACTACCAAATGGCCTACAGTCCTCTGTCAAAGGCCTGTGCCTCACCTGTAGTGCCAATGTATGGTATCTAATGGGGTCCCAAATAACAAACTAACACAGTCAACAGAACACAAATGCAAGGCCATATTTACAAATCCCAGTAGCATGCCCCCCCCATGTCCTACTGCATGAACTGGGGGCCAATCCATGAATACTGCTGGGATGAAGGGCCAACTATAGGGATACTTCCCAGATATCACTTGCATAATGTTAGGACGAGGATAGAATAACAGATTGGGGGGTGTAGATGCATGGACATCATGGAGTGTGTGAAGTCTGAAACTCTGATGTGTGCGCATACTACCCCTGCCTGCAAACCCAGTAATGGGTGGCTACAAACCTGCTCATAAACCACAATATGAAGGGAAACTGACCAGATATATGCACCCTGCCTCTGGGTAACCTGGGTGAATCTATACAGCTGAGAGGTATGGCCACTGCAGGATATGGCCATTCTGTTAAGTTGATATATGTACAACAAGCTGATCCTCAGCCACCACACTATCAAGGTGCTGGGCCATTTACACAGACCCATCAGCAAGTGTCTGTAGCTACCCCTCCAGAATGGAAGGAGTGTGCAAGAATGTGTAGGCTGCAGACCACAATACTGGACTCAGCTTCATTTATCTTGTATTTCCCAGTAAATAACTTTGAGCAAATAAGTATATATGTCAGTAGTCAATGACATAATACATCACAGTGTAAAACAGTACATATGTCTAAATATCTCTGCTAACACCAACCATGTAACACAAGCAGCTCAGACAGCAATAGTTACGGTATCCCCCTATCTGTCGCCCATTGTGACTCCGTATTGTCAATCTATCTACAGATATTCTGCAGAAACAGGTTGCTCTCTGTAAGTTGAGAACATCAAATCCTGGGCTGGAGTACAGCCCTACCTGGAATGGATTCACACATGCAATACAGAAGGTCATACTGGGCATGCTCCTAGACTTAGAGAAATGAAGCCCATGTCTAACAACACAGTGGAGTGTGCATAGCTGTCATTTGCAGATGTCTGTGCACACACACCAAATTGTACACCATTTATGCTTCACACAAACATTGGATAGGAATACTCACACATATCCAAGGCCAACACCCTATAATATGTCAAACATACACACACACACACACACACACACACACACACACACACACACACACACACACACACACACACACACACACACACACAGATGTGGGGAAGAGAGAGACAGACAGTTCTTCTTTCGGCTTTTAACAGTTAGGGATTGCCACAGCAGAACTCTGGTCGGCTAATGATTGGCAGTGGATTTTTACAGTGCTGAGGTGCCAGCCCGATGCCCAACCTTCAACGAAGGCACGCCCATTCACGCATGTCTTTCGAACGCCACTTGACCACGGGGAGGACATGCAGACTCCACACAGAAGGCCCTCCAGCCAAGAATCGAACGGGAGAACATTTTGCTGTGAGGCGACAACGCTACCGCTGCACCAGTAACAGATAAAATTCCATTATAAGGCCTGTCCCACCCACTACACATCCAATTGGCCGATATCACATGATGGGCAGATGTCAATCACTGTAGACATTCCTTTTGGTAGCCCTCAACCCTATAGTGTCTGTGGTGCTTGTGATAACTGTGTAACACAATAGTAAAAACCAGTATTCATGTAGCATTTGTATACTCAGTCCTGTCAAATGTAAAGTTGTGTATGACTGAGTGTGTGTGTGTGTGTGTGTGTGTGTGTGTGTGTGTGTGTGTGTGTGTGTGCGTGCGTGCATGTGTGTGTGTGTGTGTGTGTGTGTGTGTTGGCCAATTCACACACACTGCACTTCCCATTGCCCATGTTACCACTCCTGCTGGTGTCAGTCACCTTGAAATAACCCTTTGGCCAAGTCTCAGTCCTATAAGCTCCGTGGTGCTTGTGATAACTGCATAATACCATAGTGTAGAAAACTAATTAGGTAGGACTTCTAATCCTGGTCCTGGCAATTGTGAAAATGTATACGAGAGTGTGTGAGTCTTTGTTGACACCTGCTTTTGTGGGCATTCACACTTACTGCACTTCCCTCACCCCTCCTTTAGCATTGCAGCTGATGTCACTCACCTTCAACGATACCTTTGGACATCTCTCCAGCATATAACTGCTGTGGCATATGTGATAAGTGCGTAATACCATAGTGTATAAAACTAGTTAGGTGGAGTTCTAATCCTGCTCCTGGGAACTGAAAAATGAGTGTGTGAGTCTATGTTGACACCTGCTTTTGTGATCATTCACACTTACTGCTCTTCCTTCACCACTCCTTATGCACTGCAGCTGATGTCACTCACCTTCAGAGATACCTTTGGACAACTCTCCAACATATAGCTCTGCCATGGCACACGTGATAACTGCATAAGGCCATAGTGTAGCAAATTAGTTAGGTAGGAGTTGTTCTGGCAACTGTGAAAATGTTTGCGTGTAAGTCTATGTTGACACCTACTTTTTTGGTCATTCACACTTACTGCACTTCTCTCAACCCTCCTTTAGCACTGCAGCTGATGTCACTCACCTTCATAGATACCTTTGGACAGCTCTCAAACATATAACTGCCATGGTGCTTGTAATAACTGCGTAATGCCAAAGTGTAGCAAACTGGTTAGGTAGGAGTTCTAATCCTGATCCTGGCAACTGTGAAAATGTGTGTGTTAGTATGTGAGGCTTTGTTGACACCTGCTTTTGTGGTCATTCACACTTACTGCACTTCCCTCACCCCTCCTTTATCACTGCAGCTGATGTCACTCAACTTCAAAGATACCTTTGGACAGCTCATCAAAATATAACTGTTGTGCCACTTGTGATAACTGCGTAATACCATAATGTAGAAAACTAATTAGGTAGGAGTTCTAATCCTGGTACTGGCAACTGTGAAATGTGTGTGTTTGTGTGTAAGTCTTTGTTGACACCTGCTTTTCTTACTGCACTTCTCTCACCCCTCCTTTAGCACTGCAGCTGATGTCACTCACCTTCAAAGATACCTTTGGATAGCTCTCCAACATGTAACTGCCATGGCACTTGCGATAACTGCATAACACTATAGTACCAATACATAGCTAGGTAGGGGTTTGAAGCTCAGTACTGGCAAGTGTGGGACATCAGTATCCTGTGTGGGTACTTGTGTGATTGTGTAAATAACAGGATCCAGTGTAGAGTGTGTTTTGCTACATTTTCATATTGAGAAACCATATGTCCCAATGTCCCATTATAAGGCAACAGTTGTCAAACACCATAGAGGTTGTTGTAGACAATACACAGCCATACATTTATATATAGGCAACCATTATAATACCCAGAGACCTCTCTCTACCAACAGATCATACACAGACATGCTTGACTCTTTCTCTCTTCCTTTCTTTCTTTCCCTCTCTCTCTCTCTCTCTCTCTCTCTCTCCCCTCTCTGGTAGATGTGGAAAAATACATCTGTTTTGCATAGGCAGAAGCTTGACTTTGGTAGGTAATGCTCATGATCAGCTGATGGCCTGTGCACTAACTGGAGTCTTCCACTTGCTAATTGCATGTGGAACACCTGTGGTATCATTCCTATAGCCAATTGCATGGAAATACACCCCTATAAGTAAGCAGTGCAAGTGGGTGTTGGCCCTTCTCCCTTACTGTGAGCAGGACTTCATGTGGGTGTGTGACAAACAGCATCACAGAGTGTAGTTGGAAATACCTCTTACAATAAACACTGTGGAGACAGGCAAAAAAACTGGAGGGGAATGTTCCAGACATGGGGACAGAATGTAAGTATTGCTGTTCTACATTTGAAGTAATGTTTGTTTAACAGGGTTTGTGTGGATATGGCTGTTCTGCATGATTTAAAGTCTGGCATGACAGTGTTATGTGGTTGAGAAAACTCACCTGTATGGCATTCTGCAGACTGGCCAGAGTTCGGAGCCTGAGATTTGGTGTGTTACTCACACATTTTCTGTCTTCATAGATGCAGTAGCATACTCTGATTATTGTACTCAGGAAATGGTAACATCCATGTGTGTTACTGACTTCATATCCCTCAGAAGAGATATATCACAACAAACCATGTTACACCAGCAATGTTCTCAGTTTATAACTGTAATATGTTAATATTGGCCCTGTGTTTGTGCTTTGTCCCCCAAGTCTCTCACCCTTTGTTCATATGTCACGCAGTAAGAGGTGGATATATACAGTATACCATTATTTAATGACATAATTCCTGATATCAAGCCAGTGATATATCAGACTGCCAGACATGTAATGTATAGGAGGCCTAATAGTTGAGGACAAAGCCTGGATATTCTGTGGTAGTCTGTACAGTAGCGAGGTCTGTGTACTTATGGTGATTGTTGACAGAGTGTCTGTATTATGTAACAGTGTATTGTGATAATTTTATTTGGCCTGTGTACAGAGTGGGGTAGATGTCAGTGTTTTTGGTCCTGTTCTATCTGACAGTGCATGCTGCTCCAGTTTCTGATACCATATCAGTCTATATGTTTGTAAGGCTAGACTGAGACATCCCATACCACAGTCAGGTATCAGACTACACTGTGAATTGGGCCAGTATATGTAGGGTTAGTGTGTGAGTGGCAAACATGATGATGACTTTTGTTCACACAGGCCATAGACTGTACTATTACTTAGGCTTACCATTATGTGACTGTGACTGTGTTGAGATTGGTTGTGGGTATGCACTTTCACACTGGTGTCTGTTACTCCATGTGGTTTACACACCTGTAGTGCCTGCTATATTTGCAATTACATGTGTATTCCCCCATAGGTAAATTGGGTTAGCGTTGTGGCAGTCTGCCTGTAGTGTAGACAGTGCTTGGTGACATGCCTAGCAATGCAGTGTATTTACCCTAGTGTGATGTTATGTCCAGATATTTGTCAGATGTACTGTTGCCTGGCCACCATACGTGTTGTGTATTTATGACAAAGCAGTGGGCTGGTGTAAAGATGTATGTCACTAACTAGTGTGAAGTATGTGGCTTGGGATCTCTGCTCCTCCAGTTAATATGTGTTAGGACAGACAGGAGGGTGTGAATGCATCAACTGTGTGAGCTTATCTAGTTCAGTATTTCTGATATATCTCCATTTTATGGCTCTAAGCGTCCCCTTTGTCAGGTTTGTTCCATATTTCTTGCACTAAGGCGTTCTGTGTATACCTTCTGACTGACCAGATATTTTTAGACTGTCCAGGTTTATTGCTCATATTGCTTCTGTATTCCATAGGATCATTGCTGTGATTTGTGTGGTACTTCACACAATGATGATTTTTATGATGTCTTTCAGTAACTGATGTTGTACATCTCAGTTTCAGAAGAGCCTTCCTTCACAACATATATGTTGACACAACCCTGTCACTGTAGCAACATTCTACCTTTATAACTGCAATACATACATTACATTCCCTTGCACTAACAGGTTGAGAGTTATGGTGCTGAGGTATGACTCCACTACATGTCATGGGCCTATGTTATATATACACACACACATATATATATATATATGTATATATATATAATATATATATATATACATATATATATATATATATATATATATATATATATATATATATAGTATATAAATATATATAGAGAGAGAAACATAGAAATATATACAAATATATATATATATATATATATATATATATATATATGTGTGTGTGTGTGTGTATGAATATGTATATACATATATATATATATATATATATATATATATATATATATATATATATATATATATATATCTCATATGTGCAAACATATATCTATATCTATATCCTTTTACATGTAAACATGATTATTGTATATACCTTCTCAGATGTATCCCACCATATTACTCTGATATGTGTATATTTACATATAAGAACATGACTGATTCAACACCTTTTTCACTTACAAGTACTAAACAATTGTAGTAGTCAGAGCAATTGTTCACTGCTATTCAGTATGTGTGCTGAATGATATATTTGAAAAACAACACACACATCTTCACAGCTCAGATATCTTAGTGGTTAACTACTGCGACTATAGTGTACAGGGTCCTGGGTTCAAGCCCTTCAAAGGTTGTTTATTTTGTTGCCAGGCAGAACAAAGACTGTTGGATACAGAGTGGTTAAGGCAGTTTTTAGCAGCTTTAAGCGGGTTTGTGCATCTGTAAGCAATGCTAACTGCCGGTTAAATATGCTTACAGACAGTTAGCTGGAAAAGTGCTTAATCTGTGTAGGCATTGCTTAGCACCACACAAACATGCTTAATCCTGCTTACTACTGCTTAAAACAGCTTACTTAGGCTTACCCTCATGCTAATTTCTTTAAAAGAAAAGGAAAAAAGGGGCGATAGGAAAGTGGTGAAAAAGGGGGCACAAAGAGGTAAAGTCAGTAGGAAAATTAGCTAGGGATGTGCAGAATGGGTGTAGAGAAGTTCCATAGCTGTCCATTTCTTCTACAGCAAGAGCTGTGAATATATACTGAATTTGGAGATATATTTGAACACTCAAACCCCTGAGAGAGAGGTGAGGACAACAATAATGTGTTGTGAAGCCAATTAGACCAGATTATATGTGTCCAGTGGACATGTGTGTGAAATGGACAGTTATGTTTGGAGCAAAAATTTTTTTTTGGGAAAAGATTGCCCTTTTTGAAGGTGAGAGCGGGATGTTGGGAAAGGATAGTAGGTATATTTGGGGAGGTAGGTTAGGTCAGAAAACAGACAAGACAAACAAGACAGCATACAGAGGTGGTATATGAAACATGTGGGGGGTAAACACCTTGGATGGGGAGGGGTGTTTGGAAATCGGAAGCCCATGATCCCCCAAATGGAAACACTGAGACTGAGGTCCCCACCCATGGGCAGTCACCACTGCACCCTCACAGCCCCAAAGGTGGCTGTGCTGGGGGTTAAGCAGGAGGGGCAGGCTGACCTTCTAATTGTGCCCCGTGGCCCTCAAGCTGGCATAGCAGATCTCCCAATTCTCTGCAAAGCTCCCTACACACCAGACCCTGGACCTGACTTCGGGTGACAGGATCCTGTTTATGCCCACTACTGTGAGGGATGAGCCACATCCCCTGAGGTGGTTTCACCTGAAGGTGGAGCAGGACCAAGCAGATGAGGAGGTCCTGGGATGGGTTCTGCATGTGCTGGGGCCTGGTGCCATGGCCAGATGAGGTGGGAGAGGTGGGTCCGCTAGGACTGGCCTTCCCAAATGTGCTATGGTGTCGCAGTTTTAGAACATATGTGGGTTAGTAATAGTCAACACAATCCAGGATTAGTTATAACAGCATGCATAGATATTCCCATTAACCAAAAATACCAGATTTGGAACAGTTGTATAGCAAACAGAACACATGCATATATGGAACCAAAGTGGCCATTACAAAGACATGCAGGTTACATTGATAACAATAGGCCACCAATGATAGTATTTCAACATAGAACATTAATAGAAACACATTTCAATATTTATTGAACAATAGGACATATGTCCCAACAGTAGATTTGGTGTAAACATACCCATTGATTTGTGTGTTTAGATTGTTGTTGTAGATATGTTGGGGGGGGAGGGAGATGTCAATTTACAACTTATATCCTTGCAGTACTCACAACTTTAATGATCATTGCTCTACAGGTATTATTACAATATCCTATGGCCTTGGTTTGGGCAGTGGTATGTTTGTACACATTGTATACTTCAATGGTCTTATAGGCAAATTCTACTTCTCTTACCTGGTAGACCTGTGGAGGGAATGTTTGTTAACACTACCTGACTATTTCTGCACATATTCCCAGATTCCTAGTTGTAATTATGCACATATCTCTCAATCTCTTAATGCACAACATCTGGACAAACCTTGACAACATGGGGGTACAAATAGGGACATATTTTGAATATTGCTCAAATAAACTTTAAGACAGTTGCTAGAGTAGCAAGATTTGTTTTAATATACATTTTCTGAAGGATTTGAAGTCTGACACTCAAATGTATGTCACTTGCTGACTACATTCCTGAGATCATCCCACTGATTTCCCAGGAAATAAGAGGAACAGGCCAAAAATATGAGCCAACTGTCGGGACATTCTGGGAAAATCTGTACATTTGAAAGGTATGATTATGCATACAGCTTACTACTACTCCCAGGATGCAAACCATGGCTGTGTGTGCTAAAATACAACAATTTCCGTTTCATCAGAGTGAGCTATTTAAACACCACTGTCTGTTCCTTCAGTGTTTTCTTTGTAAGTCTCTCTTGGTTGTACAATCTGACCTTGTAATTACAACAGTCGTATACAGACATTCCCAGACATATTTCTACATAGCACAGTGTGAGAAAAGTGGTTGACACAACAGTACTATTCTGATATCAGATGTTGGTGAATGCTACATGTCAGGCCATACAATACTAGGGTAAACACTACCAGTCCAGGATTTAAAACTTTATTGCCAGGCAGTTACAGTTTTCTTATCTGAAAGACCTGTGGGGGGAATGTTTGTTAACGCTACCTATTTCTACACATATTCCCAGATTTCTAGTTAATATTATGCACATACCTCTCAATCTCTTAATGCACACACTCTAGACAAAGCTTGACAACATGAGGGTACAAACAGGACATATTTTGAATATTGCTCTTATAAACTTGGAGAGTTGCTAGAGTAACAGGATGTGTTTTAATATACATTTTCTGACAGATATGAGGTCTGAAAATCAAATGTATGTCATTATTTAGTGACTACAATTCTGGGATTATCCCAGTGATTTGCCAGGGAGACAGAGGAACAGGCCAAAAATATGAGCCAATTATCTGGACATTCTGCAAAAATCTATACAGCCGAGAGGTATGATTTATGCATACAGCTTACTACTACCACTCTCATGATTCAAACCATGGATGCGTGTGCTAAAAATGCAACAATTTGAGTTTCATCAGAGTGAGCTATTTAGAAACTGCTGTCTGTTCCTTCAGTGTTTTATGTCTAAGTCTCTCTTGGTTGTACAATCAGACCTTGTACTTACAACAATCTTATACAGACATTCCTAGACATATTTCTTATGTAGCACAGTGTGGGTAACAGTGGTTAACACAGCATTACTATTCAGAGAATGCAACACTAAATGCCATACAACACCAGAGTAAACACAACCAGTCCAGAATTTAGAACTTTATTGTCAGGCAGTTATGGTTTTATTGAAATATGACCTATATGGGACTATTATTGTCATATTGTCTGGTTTATTCAGTACAACCCATACACAGTTTTTATACTGCCAGGTGACTTTCTACTACTTTATATTTATTTGGTATGACTACTACAAGCAGGATTGTTATTCACCAGCCTCGCAATGCAGCCTTTGCAACCTGCTGGCATGGGCTTCCTGATTCACAGCCTGCTCAGTTGCAGCTGTAAAGGGAATAGAGAAATATTTAGGCATACATATCCATCACATAAACAGGCTGACTTTAGTAAACAGTTATTGATATGAATACTTACACACTGCTGGGACATCACCCCTCTGCCTTGCTTCCTGGACCCACTGGTCCAAGACCTCCTTCTTTCTCCGCTTCAAGTTGGCATAGTGGTGCTGGACCTGCTCACCAGTCTGAGGGATACCAGTGGCACTGGTGAGATAGTGGGTGAGATGGTCCCAGGCTTCTGCTTTATATTGGGATCCCTGGTACTGGCCCTGCAGCAGTCTCGCATCATGGTTATTTACCAGGAGTCCTACCATGACCTTGGACTCCTGTATGCCCCAGTGCAGTACCCAGAAGTGCATGCCCTCGCCAACACCTGCCATACTGCCTACAATAGGAAGCTACAACCAGTTATGAGCTATATTCCCACCTGCGGAGTTTAAATGCAGCCAATTTCCCACCCTTTGCTGTGACTTGATGAATTTGAATATGCTAAGATAAGCTAAGCTATGGGCAAACCAGCTTAGCTAAAGTTGGCAGTGCTTAAAGGGGCAGGTTCAGCATTGCTTACTAGTGGGCAAATCCACTTAGCTGGGCTACTCATTGCTTAGCAGTCATATTTACACAATACTTACACCTGGTAAGCAGATCTGTGAAATGCTTAGGAATGCTTATTTTTTTATTTTGTATAGACTGTATGCTGTATGGGATTGATTCACCATTCATTACATATTATAAATCTTTTACTGTCCCTGACATCCCCCAATGTGCTTTCATTACATTTATTCATGTGTGACTGTACTGTATGGGGCACTTGTGTTTATATGGAGGTTTCACAACTTTATTACACTGACACCTCACATCTGTACCTACCACAGTACTCTGGTTAACAAATATATGTTATTTCGTAGCTAATTATAAAAAAAGTTTATGTACTGCTTTCACATGTAAAATGCAAAGTGGTTACAGTGGAGATTGAACTAGAAATGGGTGCTTGCAAAGTGTACACTCTAACCACTACACTATTGCAGCACTGCTTAACTTGGATATTTCTTGCTATTTAAGTTCTTGTGCTGTTTAAGCTGGACTAAGCATAGCTAAGCAATGGGCACACCCATGCAGCTATGCTTAAACTTTATCGCATTTATAAAAAAAAAATATTTGCTGTTTTTTTTTATTTGTACCCTTCAGAATATCCCTGCTAATGCTAAACCTGTTATTCTATCAGCTTTCTGCTTTGTGGGACGATTGTCCATTATGGCTTTGTCCAGATTCCTTACTCTGATGGGTTATGAGATATGCGCTATGTGCTTATGCTAAACCTGTTATTCTATCAACGTTATGGCTTGGTAGGGACAATTGTCCCTTATGGCTTTGTCCAGATTTTTCAGCACAACTCAAGAACTTCCAAGTAACTCACGAAAAACACCAAAAAGAGCAGGAACTAGATGCACACAGGTTTATTCTGGTACCTCGGCTTCCACAGCCTTCAAAGGAATAACCATTTCCAAAACACATGCATCATTTTATACAAATTTTCTTAAATTTTCTTAATTAATTAATTGGATAATCATACATTATTAACATAATTAAAGGGGCCATAGAAGAAAATTACTAACATACAAACAGTAAAGTATTATTATGTATGTTTAAGTATTTTAGTGTATGTTTAAGTATTTAAAGAGAATGCAGGAAGCAATAAAATAACACAATACTAAAATAATTTTTCTAATACTGCATAATGGTCAAATTATTTTCTAAATTTAAACCTTTAGGTTTCAAAGTACCAAAGTTGAGAATAAACATACTTTCCAATTTTAACAGCTTACATAGGAAATTCCCAGTATTATAACTGTCAGGTCTAGCCAAAGCACAGAAAAAGAAAGAATCCAGATTTCCATTGTGTAATGTATTAAAATGTTCAGAAACTGGATTTTCCATTCTGCCATTTCTAATATCACCCATGTGTTCCATAATTCTCAACTTTAGCTGGCGTTTAGTTTGTCCTATGTAGTATTTAGGTGGAGTACATCCACAGCCCACTATATAAACCACCCCACAAGATCTGCAGTTAAACGTATCCTGAGCTCGATATTTTATGCCATTAATGTAACTTCCTGTTAAATTCATAACCTTTGAACAAACTCTACATAGGACAAACTAAACGCCAGCTAAAGTTGAGAATTATGGAACACATGGGTGAAAAATTATTTTTGGTATTGTGTATTTTATATTGCTTCCTGCATTCTCTTAAAATACTTAAACATACACTAAAATATTTAAACATACATAATAATACTTTACTGTTTGTATGTTAGTAATTTTCTTCTATGGCCCCTTTAATTCTGTTAATAATGTATGATTATCCAATTAATTAATTAAGAAATAATTTTAAAAAAATTGTAAAAAAATGCATGTGTTTTGGAAATGGTTATTCCTTTGAAGGCTGTGGAAGCCGAGGTACCAGAATAAACCTGTGTGCATCTAGTTCCTGCTCTTTTTGGTGTTTTTCGTCCAGATTTTTTACCCTGATGGGTTGAGGGTGTTACGAGTATTCTCACTCATTTGAAATTGCCAATTGGCAATTTTGGAGTGCAGGGGGTGCCTGTATTGTGAGAGCTCTGCTCTCAGACACCCCCCCTGCATTCGTACACAGAACCATGTCCATTTTACAGCATGACAGAGTGCCTTCGTACATATGTATGGTGTGCTGCCGTGCTGCACAGGAATGGTCCCTGCCATGCAGGAATAACTTATTCCTGCAAGGCTGCTTGCTGAATCCTGGGGAAAATATTAAGACTGGTGCAAAATTGAATAAAATATAACCAAGATTAAGAATGGCCACATATTCCAATGTCAAACCACTTACATCTTCAGTGTTTCACTCACCACTAGCACAGTACCTTCTCTCTTAAATCATTTTCTTAGAATTCTGTTACCCAAGTTACCATCCCCAAAGGAATGTAAGGATTACACGTCAATATTCTACTTATGCTGACTAGCAAAGTTTTTTTTTAAATATTGTACAAACATGACTGTATGAATAATGGCCACCTTTGTGACCAACAGCATGGGTTCCTCAAGGCCTTTAGCAATGTAACTTCACTTTGTACTGCTACCAATTCAATCTATAAGGGAACAAATGAAGACTTTCTTGCCAGTGAACTCTTTGTTGATATGTCAAGAGTCTTTGAAACTGTTATCCTCACCTTACTCTTTAACAAATTTAAACGTTATAGCTAATACAGTACAGTGATTTAATGTTATTCTAAAAATAGAAGCTTAAAAATGTACATACACAAATTCCATTCAGACACATGCAGTTTCAACCTTGGTGTATCTCAGGGATCTTTTTAATACCCTTGCTATTGTTATTTTTATAACAGATGAACTACTTTATCTCAACGTAGTAATATATGCTGACAATCTATTACTTTTAACCTGTAAATGTTATTGCATTACAACAAGCATCAAAAGACAATCTTTCTAATCTCTGTAACTGGACACTAAACAGACTAATAATTACCTCCCCCAAAAATTGACCACCTCAAAAGCTAACGAATCTTTCACCTGCTATAGCACAGAAAATAGTCAGTAAAACTCTCTTTCTCAGCTGAAACTGTTAAAAATATCAAAACTGTTATCCCAATACACAGAGCTGCCTTGATAGAGATGCTCTCATCCCAAAAAATTATTATACCTTCCTTCAACTTACCCTTAACTCAAGCAGAAATAAACAAAAGTTGCAAGTATTAGAGAACAAAATATGTCACTTTGTATTGCTAGCTGATGCACACATCCACCACTGTAAACTACTAAAAGGCATTCAGTAGTTACCTATACATATCAGAGCAACAACGTTACTTACCACACACACATATTTAAAATGATAATACTTGATCAGTGTCACCCATTACGGTCCTTAGTATCCATCAGAGGCCCCCTCATAATTTCTGACAGGTAACCAGCAAGATGACATTTTATGTTTAGAGCACAATTTGGTGCAGTCAGGGGAAAGTGCATTTACTAAATTCGGCCCAGCAACCTGGAAACATCTTCCTGCTGAAATTAGAGCTGCAAATGTTAATGGTTTACTACCAAAATGAAAGAACATCTAGAGGAAGGGTGCTGGTCATACTTTCAGGATAATGGCTAATAAAGTCAAATAATAATAATAATAATACACTCAGCTGCACATTTATCTGTACTATTGACAAATAGCCTCTTAGTCAATACTTAAAAGTTCTTCTGTAAATGTTGCGAATATCACCAATACTTCTCATCTTTTTTTGCAATTTAAATATGTTTTTCTCTGTTACATAAATGTGTTTGAAGGTGACTCTTATAATATCAACTTGTTATCTAAAATATTAGCTTTTCTGTACTATTTTATTGTTGTGACTCTGGGTCATGGCTAAAGAGTCACTTGAACAGCCCTTTTGCACTGTGATATTCTTTACATCTCCCAAATTCTACTTCCCAACTAAAAATCTGTCAAGCCTTCTTGCTTAAATCATATTATCCCTGTGAAATAAATACAGTCCCTCTCCTTTTTCTACAATATCACCATAGATCTTCTACCCTCCACCTCTTCAAACCCTCCATAATGGCTTCTCTGTACCTTCTGCTGGACTCAGTCCCTCCTAAAAGCATATTTGTTTTGGCACTGCCACCACACTGCTCACCCCTTGGCTCAGCCTTCCCAGCATCCAACAAAAATCTACACCTTGCTGTTATCCCTATTTTTCCTATACATTAACACCAAGGTGACTACACCCTTATTTACATTTTGAGTAACACCCATATCCCTTCCTTATCTTATGTTTTGCCTTATATGCACTGCTTACAACCCTTTCTTACACAAATATTCCCAACTATTTTTGTAACCTGACCATATGTATAGGGCTCTTATTTTGGTTTTCAGGCTAGGTGGAAAGCCAAGATACAGATGGGAGGATGAGACACACAAAGTTGCAGCTAAAAGCATAAAAAAACAGTTACTTAGAAGCATCAACAAAATCATCTACCTCACTGCATTGAGGAACATTATACTCATTACAACAGCTGCTCTGATTGGCCAAGGCAGTCTTTGAATCAAGTTGTCAATCAGTCAATCAATCAATTAGTCAATCAATCAATCACTCAATCAGCCAATCAGTCAGTGATTCAGGCCATGGTCATCAAACTTAAATCCTGAGGGAAAATCCATTAATTAAGAAATTGTCCAGACTTTTATACAGTGGGGTATAAAGACAACTGAACTTGCACTTTTTGGAAATCTTACGACATTGATCAAAAATAGCATTTCCTGACTTATAAAAAAGGAGCTGGTGCCATTCATTAAAACACAGTGATATTTTACCTTAAGTATCTTTTTTACACACTAGATTTCCCATTCTGTTAAGACAGTTTGTCTGAACATGTTCCTGCAAAGTATAGCAAGTTCCATCTTTTAATCGTACTCTTTTTGATAAATAAACCTTCAGTTGAAACATCATAGAATGATCCAGCAGCTTTATAGAAAATATGCTACTCTCATATATTTCACAGGTTAAATGCAAAACTCAGATCAATCTGTGCAGGATTAATGGAACATGTTCATTATTAATGTTTGTATAATAGGTTAGCAAGTATAATATCTATCTGATTAATGTAAATTTATGCCTGTGTGTTTCTGTTACTCATTTTATTGTTTCATGTTTCATCATGATGGAATTGAATTGATAAAATGGAACAAAATTCATGGGCCTTATCCATCATGCCAGCTTAATAAATTTTTTCCACTTGAACCTCTTGAGTGCCCATACCTTTAGTTACATTTCCTGCAATGAATCTGCCTGTGTTCCTCTCTTCTTTATTGCCACAAAAGACTCTAGACTCTCCCTTTGAATGGACCTCTTGGACCACCCACCATGCAAGTTGTACTCAATAACTTCCCACTTCTTTCTTTCCCACCTTCCCCCTACAGTCTCTTCAACCCAAGACCAGTTACCACTGGAGTTACTAAAAAAATCCCTCAGTGACCATGGACATCAGTACTCATCCATTCCAGCATGCTGATTACTTGCGGTACCTCACCATCACTAATGGCTGTCTATATGTGTAAAGCTCCTCATGAGCTATCCAGCCTATGCCCACCCCTTGCTGCTTCACCTTGTATCCATATCCCCAAGAATAGCCACTATTCCTAATTACAAGTTCAACATACCCACTTCTGTGCCTTCACTCTTCTTTCTCCAGTGTCTACACTTATCACCACATCACTCAACACTATGTACTATTCTGTCTCTTTCTTTAAAATCTTTCCTGTTAACTTTGCCTCTCTCCATCTCGGCTATGGCTCAAAATCCTCTTTTATAGTTCCACATTTTCATATCCTCAATAAACTAATACCAACCAAAGATCCCAACTCCATTCTTGTCAGGAAAGAAACTTGTTCACATGCACCTTTTTGTATCTCCCTTCTGTATCTCACACCATTTGTGCTGCTTTGCACACTAATAAAGCTCTGTCATTTTTTTTCCACATGTTCTTGTTCTAAGATGTGTTAGCTGCTATTTCTATTGTTAATGCTGTATTTGTTGATAGCTGAAGTATTAGATCTATCTTAGTGTAGCCTTTTTGTGTACTTTCAAACTGTTAAATAATGTTACATATAATATTGAATGAACTCAACGGGTAGACTAAAGTGTTTATTATCTCCTACTACCATTAAGAAAATATAACCTAGTTTAACATATGCCCCACACAAACCCATCTCTTATTTTATCTTTGATTCTTTTCTCCAGATTTGCAATCTTCATCTACATAGATCTGTCATAGATTCAAAAATATAGTTTGGGAAATATGAAATGTGTTGCAATTATCAAAAGTTCTGAGTTCAAATATCCTTGCAAGATTTTTACATTTCTGTGGATCACTGTCCAGGGGAGTACAGCAGCAGATTGTTGCACTCAAATGTTGAACAGTAAAGTGCAACTATATTTATTACAGTAGCAGTGTTGTGGGGATTGCTGAGGTCCCCCTGCAAAAATACTTTAGAAATATTGCAGCAAATTTTGAGATTCACTGCTAAAATAAATGTCACATTTTGCTTCACTTTTGAGTGTCAAACTTGGGTGCGGTGATCTTGTGTGATGCATCCTCTTTTCAGATTGTTTACATGATGCAGCCAATGTAAGCAGCATTTTTTTAATTTCTTGTGTGCATTGTATTTACCAGGACTTGCATTTATATCCTGGAATATCATCATACATTGCTAAAGAACATTTATTCATTCTTTCAGTATACTTTTTCTGGTCCTCTCCTGCAATATGAAAAGCATTACTATGTCCACACAATTATGTCAAGCTTTCCCGTAACATCTAAGTCAGCACTCAGTCACTTGCTCATGCATCAGCTTAGAAGCAGTTACTTGTCTGCAATACATATGCACACTTTTATAATGCCTTTCTTCAGGATAAAACACTTCTTTGCAGTGCATGGAGTGCCATGATTATGCATCAATATTGGGGAAAAAAGACAATGTTGAGCACTACTCTTGCATGAGACCTGATACGAACAGTGCTTTGAAAGGTGTTTAACAATTGCTATGCACCTTTCCAAGCACTGTTAATATTGGGTCTCACAGTAGGCACTGACTAGTGCCATTGCTCATTATGGGCATTACCAGCTTTAAAAGCCAGTAAAACTTTTAGCACTTTTTTCTGTAAACAGTAGTACATGGAGTAGATAAAGCTCCTTGCATTGCAATGAATTATGATCAGGTCTCTGATTGTTGCCTTCTTTATGTGTTTTCAACATGGATGCCAAAATTCACCTGTTGAGCTTTGCTCTTGAGGTGAATTTTTTGGCATACATGCCTTGAACATATAATAATGTGGTTATGATCAGGGAACCAATCATAATCCTCTACATTGAACGTGATGCCCTTTCAAGCACAAAACCTACCAGACCACATTACACACTTACGTGATATAAGTTATTCAGCAATAGCAGCATTGTATACTTTCTATTTACACTTTTGCATATCTTTTACCTGATATGTTTACCTCTTACTCATAATACCATTTTCCCTACAGTCTCTCTCACCTCTAATTGTTTAGGATGTGAAACCCTCCTGTGAATTTCTCCCAAGGATTAGTATGTGAACCCAACAGTGTCTCTGCCTGGCATTACCTACAGCCAGTTTCAATGCCCACAATGCAGGAAACAGAGCTACACTTAGATAAGCCAATGTATGTTTTAATGCTTCACTACTAGCTTCTAAATACCTGCCACAGCTTTGTATGGGGCATGCTACTAGGGACCCTCAGCCATCTCTAACTTCCTATCTAACCTGTCTGTATCCTTGCCCATCTCCCCCCCATATTTAATGTATACAAAGACAGATTAAAGTGTAGTGTAGTGTTTACTTAACCCAGTGGATACTTTAGCGGCTTTCTTACTTGGCATAAGTGTTTATATTTTGTTCTTTCATATTTCCTACACTTCAGGTACTTTGTCTGCTAACCTACTTGGGTGTTCTCTTGACTACTGCCCTTGCATCTTCTGCTGACATCAGTATTTTCTTGTTACAGCCCTTACCTTTCTCACTTACTTAGCTGTTTTCCGCAATGCTGACTGTTTTTCTGACTTAACGGCTCTTGGATTTGAGAGCTATCCACTCTGTTCGCCCTCCGTTATGCTCCGGGCTCACTCCACTCTCCTAACCTACCCCCATTCCCACCCACCCCCACTTCAATTAGGTTTATACTTCCTTACACCACACCCCTCACCTCTATTACCAAATTGCAACCCTCCTACCATTCTAATGACCATAGCAATTATCACCACCCTTATGTACTCTCTTACATCTTGTATACTCTCCAGAACCACAACTCCTACCTTTCTCGAGTTAATTAAACCCTCTCACCCCATTTCACTCTCTATAGTTCCATTTTGCATAACGTGTTTCAACCTAGAATACAGCATCCTCTCCTTCTCTTTTATTACTATACTGCCCTACTCCACTTCCTTCCCCCACACACATATTTCCTCTCCTAGATCTGCCACCCTATCAATACAACCTCACACTTATTGTAACAGTTTCTCCCACATCTCCCCATCTTTATTCAATTACTATACATTTATCCCAACAAAACTAAAGTGTATCACAGTTAACTCCACACTAAAAGTTAGTCTTAATACCCTTGGTAGTCCTCACTTTCCAACCCTATATCTCACAATACAAACAATTCATGTTCAGGTTCTGTCCCAGTGCTGTGCCATTCACCCCAGTCCCGGACCAACTAAATCTCTATCCCACTCTCAAACATCTGATACCCAAAACTTATTTATCACTACAGTGAACATTCAAAGTATCTATAACAAAATCACTGAATTCCATGCCTGGCTTTTTCTATACTCCCCAGATATTTTGGCACTTACAGAATCCTGGTTAAAGCCAAACATATCTGATACTGAAATAATCCCACCAGGATATAACATACTTAGAAACGACCGTCTCCACAAAAAAAGGCAGAGGCGTTGCACTAATCTACTGTGACTCCTTAACTATAACTCCCTTTTCCAAACCTGTTCCTTCCTTTGAAAACTTAGAACTCCTACCAGCTATATTCCATATCAATAAAAAAAAAAACAAATATGCATTGACACAGTTTACATTCCCCCAGGTCAAAATATACCTATTCTAGAATATTTTCTATCTTGGGCTACCCTGAACATAGCTAATGAAACCATCATCCTAGGTGATACCAACATAAACTGGCAATCCCTCATCTCTGACTACCCTTCTAATAATATAAACATATATAGGTTTACCCAACTCATAACACTCCCCACACATATAGTAAACAAAGAAACTAAATCAATCCTAGACTGAATATTTGTCACAAACCCTCATAAATATTCCCAAACTAGAACCCTCCATAATATCTCAAGTGACCATTTACCCACATTCACTCATAGAACCCATATGCAAACAGTAAAATTCCACTTGTACAGAACTTATAGAAATCTTGCCCATTTCAATCAAAAGGCTTTCATAGATATTCTAAAAGCCCATAATAGCAACCAAACTAAAACTCTTCCTCTGGACGACTCTGTAAACTACTTCAACAATGTCTTTCTTGCTACACTCGACAGCCTCACCCCCCCCCATGTGAACTAAAAGTATTAAGCAAAACCGTGCCCCAATGTCTTACAAAACATACTAAACAAATTCTCATTAACAGGGATAAAGCCTGGAATTAATAGGACAGAAATAGAACTCCACAAAATGAAATGAAATACAAACAATTTCATAATAGTACCAAAAAACTAGTCATTTCCTACAAGAAAATTACTTCTCCACCCAATTAGGTTCCCAAAACAACAACCCCCCCCCCCAAATTTTGGAAATCTATTTCTTCACTCCACAATCCTGGCTTTCAGCAAAATCCCACCCCATCTCCAGAAAATGAACCACAAGAAATTGCCCAATCCTTTAACTCTCACTTTATTGAAACCATTCAAAAACTCGTCAATGATTTTTATTCTCAAACAAACATTAACTCAAATAGTTTAAAAAGCAACACAGAACTCTCCCCACTTAAGTCCAACACTCATCCAGTCCTTGTAAATGACAACACAAACTATAGGCCACCCTCACCAACATTCACAATACAGACTGTCCCCACTACTCTAGTGCATAAACTGCTAACTAAGCTAAAACCATGCTCCTCCTCTGCAGATGCATACCCTGTCAACATTCTCATCAATCATTCTATCACTGAATCTTACATCCCTCAACTCTGGAAAAACTCCATTATAATACCTCTAAACAAAGGTCTTAACACCAATGATTTCTCTAATTACTGGCCCATCTCCATACTCTCTTCAATATCTAAAATCATTGAGTAGTGTATTCATACTCAGCTGCTAAAATATCTCTCCAATAATAACCTACTTGCCCCCACCTAACATGGCTTTCACCCTGCCCATAGTACAACCACAGCCCTATTGTCATTCACTAATTGTATTAACAAAGCCTTAGATGCTGGTCTATTAACTACAGTCATTTTACTGGACCTATCCAAGGCTTATAGTATCACACCCTAAACTACTATTACAACTCAAATTCCTCAACTGCTCACCAAACACACTAGCTTGGTTTTCCAACTACCTTTCTGACAGGAAACAATCTGTCAAATGGCAAAACAAGCAACCTGATTATCTCATAACCAAAACGGGAGTTCCCCAAGGGTCCATTCTTGGCCCACTACTATTTAACATATTCATCAATAACCTACATAAAGCATCCCATCCTAGTACTCTCATTCAATACGCAGATGATTCAACTATAATCACCTCTGCCAACAACCTTCCAGATCTCCAGCTTCTAACACAAAAAGCCTTTACTTCTGTAGAATCCTGGCTAAATGATGCTCAACTTCTACTCAATCCAAAAAATCTAAACTCTTAATATTCTCTTCAAAACCTCTACCTCAAGATTTTAAGATTTTGTCACACAACAATACTGAAATTGAGTTTGTAAAATCATCAAAACTTCTGGGTATCATAATTGATGACAAACTCTCCTTTGAAAATCATATTCACAACACAATCAAGAAGACCCATTATAAACGTGGTAAGCTCTATAGGCATAAACTTTATATGGATATGCCCACCAAGATAACATTGGCTAACAGCCTACTCCTCCTTCCTCTCCTTTATGGCAGCCCCATTTTCACTAACCTACACATATCACTCAAGAACAAATTACAATCCTGCTACTACAAAATAGCAAAATATGCCACCAATATACAAACAGGTACCCATCACTGCCATGCCTTAAAATATTTAAACTGTCTTGAATTCTCCCACTATTTACAATACTCCCAACTAACACTCACAAACTACTGTATAACCCTAATTACTGTCCCTCTCTTCAGACTTTGTTACAAACATACTCCCCAACATGACATCTTAGGTCCTCAACTAAACAGCTCCCAAGTATATCAAAGCCCAACAGAAGTGCAGGACAAAGCCTTTATTCCTTCTCCGTTGCCAAACTTTGGAATGCTCTACCCACTCCTATTACTCAAATGGACTCCTACAAAGCTTTCAAAAGTGCACTAAAGTCCCATTCCCTTGATAATCTTATGTGCTCCTGCAACAACTGGCCTAAATCACCTTGATTACATTACTTTCATTATAAACTGCCTAATATTTTTTACCTTAACTTTTTACCCCCAATTCTCCTATTTCATTTTTTTAGTTCCTATTCATACTCCTTTATAAGCCTCTTGGGCAGCTTAATAGAAGAACCCTATTATTACGATTGCTTAACTGCTTAAAAAATTATATATATATTCTGTATATACCTTCTGTAATTGATGTCTTTTTTTCTGTATAGTTGATGATAACATGTCTCACTACTCTTTGCAACTGTTTGCAACTTATATAACTTTCTGTATTTGTTTTTGTTGTAACTTTACTGCAGCTCCTTTTAAATTCTGTACATACTTGCTGCCACAATGTTATAACCATCTATCTGTAACTGTATTTGGAGCTTTTCTCCCCGGGCCTCCACTGAAAATGGATCACTGATTCAGTGGACTTTCCCGGTCACCAAATGTCAATAAATAAATAAGCATGAAGTACTGACTTAATAAAGTATTTTTTAACTTAATAATATCCATTAGTAGTAAGGAATGTACTTTTTCATAACTAAATAAGGTGTTTTTGTTTTTGTTTTATGAATGTATATGTTACATTTATACTGTAAATCTCTGAAGTTGATTAGTGCATCAACCAGATGTAATAAATTCAGTTCTCTTCAGGGGCTTTTCCCACACCTCAAATTCTGTAATATCAAGACTTCTAAGATGGCTGCACACTAAGTAACAGCTTAATCTCAGCTCTCTCAGTATGAAAACAGAAACTCAGAAAAGAAAGCCAGTGAGTTTGTTTTTCTGGGTTATTTTCAGTTACTGGCTAGTAAGTGCACTGCCTGGATTCCAGCAAAAAAAGAAATTTAGTGAACCTGAAAGATAATCAATCACAAAAGGAGAGAAAAAACATTAGTGGGAAGAATCTTATAGCTGTAAAGCAAAAAGCAGTTCAAGCTCTAGCTTACAATAACAAAAGGCTGGAAAAGTAGAAGAAACTTTAAACAGATATTCAGATGAGCCAATAAAACTGTAAAAATAAAAGGTTGAAACAAAGAAAAGCTGGCTGAGGATGAGACTGCTTAAGAAGAAATGATGGTAGAATTAGAGGACAGAGCACATAGCATAAAACTGATTTTCTGCTGTATCAGAGAAACTGGAAGGAACAAATTGTATTAATTTTATGAAAACAAAAATAAGCAACTGGACTGGTACTCCACAACAGGAGTTGTTAATTGAAATTGTGTGTATGCCCCAAACCAGACTATGAGAAAGCAGCCGAGACCTCTAATAGTAAGGATGCAATCCTACCAGCAGAAAAAGTTGATTCAAACAAAAGTGTTACAGAAGGACAAAGTACTATAAGCTGGAGAAAGTAGAATGTTTATAGAAAATTATTACTCACAGTATGCTAGGCAGAAAGGAATAAATTTATTCCAGCAATCAGGGAATGTGGAGAAGAAGGTGTGAGATTCAAGCTGCTGTATCCAACTATCATGAGATTATTTTTCACAGGAGATTTTTTTTGAGACAGAACATGCTAAAGAGGAAATACAAAGGTTTGTCCAACAAATAGTGATCTTGTTCTACTGATAATAAAGCTCATAGAGAGACTATCCCAGTGAAACCTTTTCCAAGCTTCCAAAGGAAAATGCTTGAGAGAAAAAAGCACAGGAGTTGCCTAGAAGAACCAGGAGCTTGTTGGAAATGAACCAGAGACTGGAGATGGGAGATGGAGATCAACAAGAAGAAAAGCAGCAACACAGAAATTAATGAATAACTGTGGGATTACGAAACAATCACATTTGTGCAATACGGCAGATCAAGAAAATCTGGAAGTATTTGACATTTTTGATGTTGCTAAACCTGTAGGGGCACAAAGCATATGCCCTACTTCATGTCATTAATGTTTGAAAGAACATTAAGGAGTGGAGGAAGGAAAGAGGTAACTGTAAGTAAAACAATTCTTGTTCTTAACTATTTTTATAAAACATGACATATACTGCATGTTAGAAAGTAAAACTTTTTCAGTTATTTTTGTGTGTAATAGGGATACTAAAGTAAACAGGTGCTCTTTTCCCCTTCTATCTTTCTTCTTGTTCAGTTTTAAGAAATGTGGGCACAGCAATGTAAAAAGAGAAGAAAGCCTGGAGAAAAGAGCATGGTATAAGTAAAACTGATATGTTTTTCTTACTTTTGTAGAAGAGAATGACTGGATTAAGGCCCTTGACTTTATTTAATAACAAGTTGTAATGGGAAGCAAGCAAATAAAAGAACATTGAATGTAATGAAAAGGTTTCCTTTAGCAAATAAATGTTCACAGTACAACATGAAAAGCTTTTTAATTAGCTACTAATTGCTTAAATGTCTCCACAAAAACTATATTCATTTAATCTGTAATTATTGCCTTATAACATCATTTATGGCCCTAGCTTCACAAGGATTACATTATTTTATAAAGTTCAATGTTTCCAAAAGTTATTATGCACTTTTTTATTTGTCTTTTACTTGTAGAACGAATGTCTCATCAGCATGACGTTACTTCTCAGTTTTCTTCTTTGCAAAGTTCTCCATTCTGAATGAAAATGGCTTCACACATGTCTGCTGGCTATACAGTCTCAATAAAATATTAAAACATATGCAGGGACAAGAGCTGCTATACAATGTATCTTCACACACAGACATCTGCCTCATAAATAATGTCCCTAGCAGGTATGCTTGTTTACAATTACACATGTAACTACATAGACACGACATACACCAGTTTGTGTATCAACATGGGTATACAGTAAGTACTCAAATTTACTATAACTGGCAGAAAACATAAAAACAAAATAAAACTCATTGGGAAAAGACTGACTTTTACTTTAAAAAATCCTTTCTTCAACAGTAATAACATTTCTCTGTGAATGAACATAAGGCTGTCTGGAAGTTTTTTTTACAAACTGCTGCTCCTTTGGTCTTCAGAAGTGATCTAGATAACCACTAATTGTTTATTACTATTTACATATGTATGCATAATTAGGGTACATGTGTAGTTCAGCTGCATACAGCAGCATCAGTTTCTAGGGGATAATCATACAAAAGGTAATTAGCATCCTACTTGCAGTTTCATTCTGCATGAATAACCCCCGGGATTCATGAAGCTTGCGCCATGCACCGGAGTAGCATCGGCAATCTAGCGCCAAATATGGCCGTCGAGTGATTCAGGTAAGAGCTGTTTCCACGTGCACTACCAGCGTATGCCAGAGCTGCACAGCTCCCGATGCATATATGCTAATTACCCCATGAGCAGCAGTGTAGCATGCAAATGAAGGTATATAGTGATTCATGAAGTTGTGCAGGCGTAGCGTAAGCATGTAGAAATGTAAACTAAAAAAACAGTTTACATTTTGTCAAACATAAAATTGGAGCCATGAAAGTGGACCAAACTTACGTATTATAATGTTAATATATGCCAATGGCAAAATATATAGCCAATGGCATAAAACAACATGCACAACATATAAAAAAATAACATTTAATGTCATGGCCACACCAATGCAAAGTAAAACCGCAGTGCATCGGTGCGCAAACGGGATCACAAGGAAAATATATTTAGATGTCATAAAACTGTAATGTAATGCAATTCATGATATCCCCATAACAGTCAATGGCACGCATGCTACACCACAACCATGGTGCAAGGGTTGCTAAGGGTCTGTGACAGTGTTCCATGCGGTAACTAGGAATTAGCAGTCGATGCCATGCAAATGAGTCAAGTAATACTGAATCACAAATGGCCCGCCAGCGTAAGGATGTACCACATGGCGTAGCATTACAGCACTGAGGAGTGGCCTGGAGGTAAACATTACATCAAGAGAGGTGCGCCACCGTAGCTGTAAGCACATTGGATCATTGCTAATCTGTGTTGCGTGTTGCTAAGCAAAGCCACAGGATAGGGGTGTGGAAGTAGCCATAGCTTTGCTTAGCTGTGAGCACACAAGGTAACTGAACGTTCATGTGAACGTGGATGAAAACGTGCACGAAACCTGGTAAACAGCTGTGCATGGCGCGCACCACAGTTGAAACAGGAAGGATACGGGAAGACAATAAGGAAATGCTGCAGCATGGCAACTGGAGTACAAATGAGTAATTAACACCTAGAAACTCACAGTGGGCCATAGACAACAGATAACAAGGCTGCTAGCAGCTACATGCAGAACAGGAAAGGGGAGGTGCCGTACAGCAAAGGAAAGAGAACTGTCACAGCAGAACAAAGCAAACTTGCAGTAGATCAGCTACATAACACATTTCCCAACACAATCCTGGGTTGTGGAAGCACAAAACAAGAAAGACGGCAGCTGGATGCATGCCTGACAATGGGAGGTGAATCGGGTTGAAAATAGAAGTAAAGGGCAATAGATGAATCATGGAAGACAAGCGTAAGTCAACACCAAAGGCCCCACAATAGCAATACCTGCTGTAAAACCAATAATTAAGATACCCTGCAGCTGGAATAGCACAAACGCACCCAATTACACCAGCATCATCAATTGCACAATAGTATAAGGTGTGAAAGCCCCCCACACACACACTTGTGTATTCCCAGACACTCTGCACCATTGTTGTATACAGACGGGGAACTTTTAATACGTATATGTTAGGGGCTACCATAGCTTTGATTCACCAGCATGTGTTGGAGACTGATGGTGGTGTGGAGGATGATGCTAACAACCATCTCAGGCACTGGAGGAGGAGATGAGTGTTCAGACCCAGGGTAACCTACCAGGGGTTACATGATCTGGAGATAGTAGAGTGTTACAGGGTGGACAGGGATATCATACAGCAACTTGTTGAGCTGTGTCAGCCACACCTCAGAGCCAGAAGTAACAGAGGGGATCCCATCCTAGTGGACATGAAGGTATGTGTAAGCTTGAGAATACTAGCCACAGGTAACTTTCAAAGGCCAACTGGGGATATCATGGGGATCTCACAGGCATCAGCATCCAGGGTACTTCACCAGTTCCTGGATGCCATGTTACCACATGCCAATGAGCATATATACTTCCCCCAAACGCAGGAGGAGTTGGCCAGCAATATGCATCTCTTCCACCGTGTGGCAGACTACCCAGAGGTACTGGGTGCAATAGACTGCACGCACATACACATCAAGTGACCACCCGGAGAGCAGGGTAGGCGTTACATAAACCGCAAGTGATTCCCCTCCTTGAACTGCCAGGTCATGTGTAATGCCCAAGGCATTATCATGGATGTGTGTGCTGGCAGCCCTGGAAGCTATCACGACTCCCACATCTGGCATGCCTCACAGCTGTTGCCAGGGGGTACATCCCATATGGCCACCTGGTGGGGGATGCTGGCTATGCACTGGAACCATGGATGATGACTCCCATCAGAAATGCACACACAGCCACGCAAGAATGCCATAATGAGGCACACACAGAAACCAGAATTATCATACAGCGCATGTTTGGGATGGTGAAATCATGGTTCCATTGCTTGGACATATCTGGTGGAGTCTTGCAGTACTCTCCATGAACGTGTGCCCACATCTTCATAATATGTGCCATGCTACACAATATGATTCTGCGGAAACAGCTGCAGTAGGGACAGAATGGTGAAGGCCCTCACAGCCCACCACCATTGCCAAGGGACCCACAGGCACAGGGGGACTCAGACCATGAACACCCTGTGCTAGCCCCAGTAGGCAGACGGAGGCGTGCCCAGTATACCCATGCCTTGGCAAAGAGAGAACGTATAGAACACACACTGACAGTGTAGGCACTCATGGACTGACACCCTTCTCCACCTGCACACACAGAAAACATAGATGGCACACACACACACGACCACATGTAAATTGTCATATAAAGGTGGTCTACTATGTGCATCCTACATAGGTAGCCCTCAACTATTGTGCACACAACCGCCATTAGCACAAGGTAAGTCAATACCTGAACAGTAAATTAAGCTTTCACCATGTGTCTATACTGTATGTACAGGTTCATAGATACATAGGTAGGTACATGCCCAATTGTCAAGACCACTCATAAGCATAGGCAAAACATGTCTGCTGTCGTCACCCCATCGATCAACTAACTGTCCGTCTGTGGAGCAGAGCCACTTGCGGGATCCCCGGGGTGTAGCTACTGTTCACCACCCACTCTGCAAGGATTCCCAGGAGTGTCAGTAAGGGGTTTTGTATAATGTAATCAGGGATGTAGTTCCAAATAATGGGGAGTATCCCTGACAGGAATCTTCTCAGATGTGTACATGTTACATAGTATACCTTAAACACAGCTTGCAGTTCTTCACAGAATATCATCATCATATATATATATATATATATATATATATATAGAGAGAGAGAGAGAGAGAGAGAGATGTTGATATATGGGGATATATATATATATATATGTAGATATATAGATAGGTTAACAGCATCTACATAACCATGGAGGTACATATAAATGGGATACCTACCACATACCGACTGCTTTACATACCGACATGCACAATCCCGAGGCTTAAGGTCCAAAAGAACACAGTACCGAAACACCAGATGCACGAGGTGTAATCTCATGATGTTAATGGACAGTTAGTCAGTGCTTCTAGTGTTGCGGTTTGGGTAGGTTACTGTGTGTACATGTGTTTCTTAGGGCTGTAGTGTGTGTAAGTGTGTGTTCTGTGTGTGGTATGTGTTCTTGGGGGACTGTAATGTGTGGTTGTGGGTTAGCTTTGTGCATCTGTTTGCGCGACCTAGAATGTAGAAAATTAAAGTAGGGGGTGGTGTGGGGGGCGCAGACACCTACATGGGGGGTGTAGGGGGGCTTGACCACCTGCTCATAAGTAGAGTAGGATGGTTTGTTTGGATGTGCTGGGTAGCAGTGTGTCTGTGTGTGCATGTGTGTTTCCATGTTCGTGTTACCTTCGCAAGTTACTGTCGATGTCGGTAATGTGGGGTATGGGAGTCTGGTCCCTGTACTGTGTGTGTCGGAACACTGTGGTTTCGGGATTCAGTAGGTCTCCCGTATACAGCGGTTGAAGTGCTCATATATGTGTATAACATAGACCAAAGCAATCACACATTCCACCACCACCAACCTTTATGAACAAAGGATATGGAGAGTATATGCCTATACACTATTACAAATATGTGCTATGGACATGAGCCAATGATAGTGTTACCACTTGTCCCACTTTGCGAGGGACACTCCCTCTTTGGGTGGTTGTGTCCTGACCAAATATATTAAAAGTGGGAAATGTCCTGGGGTTGTAGGAAATAATTATGTCCCATATGTACTGTAATAGTTGCATACAATAGTTATTTCTGTATTTAAAGTACCTACATGTTACAGGAAACAGGATAAGCAGCTAAACTGCTACAAGAATAAGCTTATAATTAGGCAAGAAAGGAAAGTTCTATCCCTTGTACTGACTGTGGGTTCCTGTTGGCCTGTAAAATCAGATGTGTGTCCAGAAAAGGACCCACTATGGCCATATGAAAAGGTGGCAACCCTAGCCAAAGAGGGTCAGTCACCAACACAACTATAATGACTGCAAATACCCATGACAGAAATACACAGCTATCATGTAGCAACACGTTATTACATTCAGTTGTATTACCGAAGGGATTCAAGGACTAACATCACCTGCATGCTACACAGGAACCACATAACAGTGCCTTAATGAATCAGCCTGCAATTACCATTGTATTAGTCCACAAAAGGATAGGTGTTCAAATAGGGAAGGAACCCTCACGCACATAGTGATTATGTATAAAAGCAGTTCTTACACACCTGCATCTGCTAAGCACACCCACCATCACCCCCACACCCAAACATATTACAATACAAACTGTAATAATATCACAAATCATTCGCACACTGTACGACATCTGCAGAAGCCTTAACATACCTTGTAAGAGACACACTAACATGGCCCTATGTGAAATAGCTGCTGTTATACAATGGAACAGCTGCTGATGTAATAGGGTTTGTTTGCACTAATCCCGTTTCAGAGGGTTGTGCATACACTGGGATATGTTAGCAATTAGTGAGTAACAGCACAGTATGCTACACTTGTACACCAAATCAAGGATGTCTGGTGAGCATACTGTACACCACATAACAGTTCATGCATAGCCATATGGCCTTGAGCTGGCCAAACATCCTTGCCATACTTAAACATCTGCAGAAGTATCAGGTACAAACAAACCCTGCATAAGTAGCACTGTTCCAAAATATAACAGCTGTACTCACATGTAGAACTAAATCATCTAGCCATTACACACAGTCCATGGGAGTCATGAAGCTAATATATCTCTGTGTGTCTCCATATAGCTGTTGAAATATATCGCAATAACACATCTAGGCCGTCTCCCTCAAAAGTAAGGCAAACAGACAATGCCCAAAAGGAGTACTCACTTATACACCACTGTTGCCATGGTATCGGCTAATGGAGTAGCTGCACAGCTGATGTGCATCCAATTAACTACTTTGGAACAGCATTTGGTGGACAGGATACCACATGTTACCGATATGTAACTAGAAAAGGATGTGTTATCACACATTCAAACCATCCGTATATACCAGCGGAACGTTACAAAGAACATTGAAACACAAACCGAAAAGGATTGAATCAACAGTTAATGACACCTCGGGTTACTAGTAAGGTATGTAGAACAGTCAGTATGTCTGTGTATGCAGTACTATTCTGTAGTATTTAAAGTGTACACAATCCATATAGTGGAAACAGTTATCTTGTAGTGATGTATTGTTGAGCATAGTAACGCTTGTAGTATTTGTGTGTACTGCTGTAGGTCACAAGGCAAACACCACATACACCACAAGGGATGCTATATAAGGGCTTTGAACAGAAATACTCCTCACCAGCCGATGTCAGTGGCAGGGCTGGTCCAACAAGTATGTGCTATAACAGGGGATAGTATATGTTGATATATTGTAACTGTAGCCATATGTATGGGTGTATTACAGAGAATAACATGTGGAAGGTTGGGCCACTGTGCAAGTATGTTTTGCATTGTGGGATATTGTGCCAGTAACTGTGTAATGTACAGCATTGTAGGCCGATATGTATTGCAAGCTACATAGCATTACTGTAATGTTAGGCAAACATTAGTTATGTCAATTGGCATTTACAATACACAATAACAGGATACATATGTCTTTTAGTGAGCCGACAGTTTATATCAGCATGATAGCAAAGTAAAATGGAAGAGCTATTTAACTATCCATACACATAAGACATGTAATATGTGCAAAGGTAGGTACTAGGCAGTCTTACCAAGGATATCTGTAAGCCTAGCTAGCGTGTGTTGGCTTTCGCCACCCCCATATGTTGGTTCCCTGTGCCTCTGAATGGCAGAGCCAATAGTTCCCTGTGCCTCTGTCCAGCAGAGCCACTGCAGTGATCCCCGGGATACATGTATATCTCCCATCCACACGTCAAGGTTTCCCTTGAAGAGTGCTCATGAGGGGCCCTGCATGATGTACATTAGAATCATGTTCCAAAGCATAAGGAGTGTCCGGGTCAGGAATCTATCCGTCCAGCACGTCCTACTCATTGTTGTGGTTAGGTGTATATCCCCAGAGCATGTGGCTCTCAGGGGCTTCTGTTTAGGTGGAGCATATTCAGCAATACAGAGTTGGACATGGGTCATGTATGTCAAGCAGAGATCACCTGTGAGTATGCAGTATGCAATTGAGTACAGCTGGAGTTTCATAGGTTGGGCTGCATAGGTCATCTGTTTGAGGTTGGTAATCCTCTTGGTGTGGTACTGGTGTGGTCTTCCAAGCTGTTGCAGTTGTCTTGTAAGGTATATCCCATATGGGGTGTTGTATCCTTTAATGGGTCTAATATGACATGTGTAAAGTCACAATGGCCCCTCTGATCTGGATGAGAACCCATTAGAGATTAGGGGGGCCATGTAGAAGAATATTCTAACCACCATGTCATTATGGGTATCGAAGGAGAGATTGCTATCTACTGGGGTTCCCGGATCCCATATTACCTTTTCTGTATGTAGGGGACTAGCACCTATGTGGTAGTCTGTGGGTAATTAGTTATATGCAAAGGGGATGACTATGCACTTTTAGGCATTCAGCTTGACGCCATGATATTAACACCAGGTATCTGTCTCAGTGCGACCCTTCCAGAGGGTGTCTGTAACAGCTGGGGAAACAATTATGTCCTCTAGTTTGCAGTCATCTTCAAACCTTTTCAGCCAAAGCCCTCCTGTGCTTGTACATCAGAGAAGTATATACCAAACATGAGGGGTCCTAGGACTGAGCCCTGGGGGACACCAGTTGTAACTGGTATACAAAAAGGCAAACAAATAAAACTCTGTAAAAACCACCTTGGCAGACAGGAATCCAATAAGAGAAGGCTAGATATATAAAAAATATTTATTGAACCTCTCAATAAAAATTAGCGCTTTCGGCGGCTAAGCTTACACCACCTTCTTCAGATTACACAACGGAACTGGAAGACATATCTTTTTATACATTAGCATAAAAAATCATCCAATAGGTTGCAAGTGCATTATTAAATAAAGTCTTGCCATGACAACCTTAAAGCTAAATCGCCCACCATATGGAAGTTCTTATTACTTATGTACAATTCAATACAGAGGACATAAAAAACGAGATCTTTTTCTAAAAATGTTTCATTATTATACCAAAGCGTAAATGGTAATTAAATGCATTATAAATAAAGCAAAAACAGCAGATTTTTTATGCTAATGTATAAAAAGATATGTCTTCCAGTTCCGTTGTGTAATCTGAAGAAGGTCTATAATTTTTATTGAGAGGTTCAATAAATATTTTTTATATATCTAGCCTTCTCTTATTGGATTCCTGTCTGCCAAGGTGGTTGTAACTGGTATACAGTCAGACCTAGGGTATGCAACTCCCACTGTGTGGGTTCTGTCCGTGAGCCACTTTGCAAACCATCACATGACATAGGAGTTAATGTTCAAGCAGATGGGTATGTTGATAATACCAGAAGGAGGAATGGTGTTGAAAGCCTATGAGAGATCTAAGTAGGCTGTGTGGACCTCCTTACCCTCATCTAATGCCTTGGTAACTGTCTCTAAGAAGTCCACCAGGTTTAGGAGGCATGGTCCAGCCTTAACAATGCCAAACAGGGGAGGGGTCAAAGGTTGGGAGGTACCCAATGTCTCTGTGACAGTGATCCATGATGTGCACCATAGCCTTGCAGACCAGGCTAGTCAGGCCTATAGGGAAATAAGTCCCATGGTCCATTGTGGTGCCACCTTTGTGGAGTGGGATAACTGTTGCTGTGCACCATTCAGGGGGCACTATGCCCAATGTGAGGCTATTATTGAACATGGTGGGGAGACAGTACGATCTGAAGTTCATGTAAAACGCAGCCTGGGATGTTGTCCGGTCCCATGAATGCTGTGATATTGCCTTTAGAGTGTGCAGTTTTGAGAGGGATCTGCCAGGATGTTGCCAATATCAATTGTTTCTGTAATGTTCATGCCTTTGTGCTGTAACTCAGAGCAGATCTGGTTGTTGACATTGAGATATGTGACATAGCTATAGAATGCTTTGTGGTTGTTACTGGTATTAGTTGCATTATAGTTTTCGTAGCTAGCTTTGGAGGATCTTATAAGGGATCTCACCTTCTTACTGAGGCTGGCCAGGGATCTCCTCCACACATGGTATTGTACTCTCATTTGCAACAGTGTCTTCCTCCTGTAGTACAATATGTTTATGGCAGGGGACCACCAGATTGGTTTAGTTAATTAGGAGTATAGCGTCCTGATTCTGTTTGAGATAGCACAAGCCATGCACTCCTGTAAGTGCTTATAGAGTGCATTTGTGTAGGATTCAGCAGTTGTAACAGTACTGTCCATCTGCATGGGTGTCATGACGTTCATCACGTCTGTCTTAAGAAGCATGTAGTTGGCCTTGTAGACATATTATACTGTGGTTCCCTTAATGGGGGGTAGGTGCGGGATGTGGATATCAACGGTGTTCAGCACTTGGTCTGATCGGACCAACAAGGAGTTGGCTTCATGTGTGGAGCACCAGTCACTCATGTTGGTAATGAATAGGTCTAGGTTATTGTTGCCCCTGGTGGGTGTGTGGATATGTTGAGTCAGGGCATTGGTGTTTATGAATTCCAGAAACCGTTGAGCTAATGTGTTGGTACATGAGTAGTTTTCCCAGTTAATGGTGGGGTAGATTCAGTGAGACTTATGTGATGAGTGTGGTGTTGTGCGACTGTGTACCTTCTCCACATGACAATCAGGGTCAGGCTTGGTTGGAGAGACCTTTACCTCCTGTTTGGCTAGATGAGTGCATCTGTCACAGGTTGTAGGGTTGGGTGGTAGGCGGAGAGGCTTGTCTGTGTACATGAGGCAATGTGTACATTGCCTCAAGATGTCCAGATTCATCAGATAGACAGGTGAGAGCACTGGCAGTTGACTCTTGGACATGCCTGAATATGGAACTACATTCACCTAGATAAGTGAGGAAAGTGAGTACAAGAGCTACATTACTCTACACAAGTGAGAAAAGTATGTACAAAACCTGTTCACCCTTACCTGTAGGTGATGAGGAAGACTGAGTGCTATAGTAATTATTAGAACGTCAACAAATCCAAAAAGAAGAGTGGAGAGTGGATATTGTTGCCTCAAACCACTGTTTTAGTCAAACCACGTTGAACTCAAACATAAAACGTAAATCACGCTACACTAAAACATTAACGCTCTTAACACATGCATTTTCGTCTACAGAATCAGACTTCATCAGATGAAACATAAAGATAACACATCCCTTTTATACCCTGACCAATAAATCATTTAGTGTCCATGAATTAAAATATTTGTTAATACCATATATTTTTTGAACAGATATATAAATGTATATGTAAGTTGGAAAATTGGTATTAACAAATATTTTAATTCATGGACACTAATTGATTTATTGGTCGGGATATAAAAGGGATGTGTTATCTTTATATTTCATCTGATGAAGTCTGATTCTGTAGACGAAAACGCGTGTGTTAAGAGCGTTAATGTTTTAGTTCAATGTGGTTTGAATAAAGCAGTGGTTTGAGGCAACAATATCCGCTTTCCACTCTTCTTTTTGAATTTGTTGATGTTCTAGGTTGGAGTTTTTTTTCTTACCACCACTTTTTTCATAGTAATTATTAGCTTACTTAGTGTTTACAAGTCCTGAACAAAGGGATTAGCATGAATAAGCAATCCAGATAGGGTCTTGGATAATATAAACACATGGCCCCCTCCCCCAACAGGTACACAAGCATATATCCATGTACACCACAGGGCCCCTGTACCCACAACTATGCAGGTACAAGCTGCACTCAGTCTGCATGGGACCTGCCCACATCACAGGTTGTATCATACACATATGGAAATACAAGATGCTCTCCACGTACACATCATGTAAAACATAGCTCCATGTCAGGTTGTGTACACACTGAATGGTGCACACCAACAGGTATCCCAACCCACAAAGAGGGAGACACCACTGATAATGGGAAGTACTGCACTACTACCCTGCTGAGTCTGGTCTGGAAGGCCATGAACCTTGATCACTTAAGCGATGTCAGCAGTACAGATGTAGATGACAGTATGGTTGATGTCACACTGCATATCATAACCTTGCCAGGTCATAGGACATCATCACCCATACTGTGTACCACCTACACTCGGTATACTAGATGCACATTCCTATGTCACAGGAGTGTTTTGCAACAGGACTGCTGGCAGAACCAACACTACAGAAGGTGTCTGAATAATATGTGATCTTCACACCAGTGGCAGTTACAGTATGTCAGGGTTAATGAATTTTATTCCCCCTCATTGTAGTCCATACCTCACAGACAAACAGAAGGCATCTGCCTATTGAAGTATGCAAATGACTTTGACCTAGGAGCAATAGCTGACTCGCATTGTCACCCCTATGTTAATAACCCTGTACCCATGAACTACTACCTAGGCAGCAGTCAACATAATGAACACTTGTGTGTGAGGGATGCAGCTGGGCAGTTGTCTTTCCTGTGATAGCTACGTCACCACACCTGTCAGGTAGTCATATGTGGCAACCCTAATAATGATAGGGTGCCATTCATGAATATAGAGATCATTGTCCAGCCATACAGAACACTCAAGTGACCCATATCAGATCACATATTTCCTTTAAGGGGTATCGGCCATGTGCAGATAGCCTACACCAGCCTTCCCATTCCCCATCTCCACAATGTAGCATGATGCATATTCTGAATAAATCCATGTCCAACACAGTGATGTTGGACATGCTACAAGTACTCATCCTGATCTTGAACACATACTTCATGGACATCCACCTACCACATGATGGACAGATCCTTGTCCCATACACTTGACATAGTCCTACCATACTATGCATTCCTGTCTGTCAAAGCTGCACATTACTCCCCTCTCAGACATGGTGTGATGACCGCATGGTAATGCATGGTACATGTATCATTAACCCTGTGGATCAGTAATGCGGCACTGCTCCACCTGGCCCCACAGACCCGCCTGTCAGCTACTGCCAGGTAACCTTTCATCCTAGATTCATACAAGGCCCATGGCATATAGCCCACTAGTTGACTTTGACTGTACATGCTATAGTTGATATCCATTACTGCAAATACCATCTGGCTAGCCAGTGTCCCATGTGTATCACATGTGCAACATAGGTGATACATGGCAGGATGTTGAATTGCTGTACAGTGCTGTGTAGATGTATATGGCAGAACACATACATGTAAAACCGTATGTGAACATGTCTGCAGGGTCACAGGTCATGTCTGTTAAGGCAGTGTAAGTCCTTATATGTGACATACACACTGCATAAAGATCGACTGCATTAATGTGGACACATCCAGCCATGTGCTGATAGGTAGGACCACCAGTACAGGCAAACAGACATGCTCACATCAAGACAGCAACCACATGGAGTATGAGAAATGTAATCAGGTGACATACACACATAGGTTCATAGGTAGGTACTAGGCTATTGGCCCAAGGGCCTATGTAAGCCTAGCCAGCAAGGTTCCATGGCTTACGCCACCCAAGAAAGTTATTTTCCTGTGCTACTGTCAAGCAGAGACAGAGAAGTGATCCCTGGGATGTATTTCCTATTTCCCATCCACTCATCAAGATTTTTCTTGAAGAGTGCTAATGAAGAACTTTTCTTGACATAGATGGGCAGCTTGTTCCAGAGTATAGGAAGTCTCTGGGACAAGAATCTATCCCTCCAGTGTGTCCTGTTTATTGTGGTGACAAGGTTTAGGTCCCTAGAGCATGTAGCTCAGAGGGATTGGGATTTCTTTAGGTGTAGCATGTCCAACAGCTCTGGGTTTCACATAGCTTTATATGTTAGGCAGAGATCACCTCGGAGTAGGCGATATGCTACGGAGTAAAGCTGGAGTTTTTTGAGGCGGTCAGTGTAAGGCATTTGTTTGAGGTCAGTAATCCTCTTTGTGAGGTACTTCTGTGGCCTTTCCAGCTGCTGCAGATGTCTTGTGAGGTACATTCCAAAAGGGGCGTTGTACTCTATAATGGGTCTAATGAGTGATGAGTAGAGGGGAACAATGACCTCTTTTTTCCTGGATGAGAACCCTTTTATGATGAGGTGTGCCACGTAGAAAGACTTCCTGACTACTGTGGCGATGTGACTATCAAAGGAGAGACTACTGTCCCCCTGGGTCCCAAGGTCTCTTATCATGCATTCGGTGTTACATAGACTGCTGCCTATGTTGTAGTTCATGGATACAGAGTTTTTACCAAAGGGGATGACAGTGCATTTTTTGACATTGAGCTTGAGGCCATGGCTCTGACACCAGGCATCTGTCTCAGTGAGGCCCTTCTGTAAGATGTCCACATCATTTGGAGACTTGACTATGGCTCCTAGTTTGCAGTCATATGTGAAATTCATTAGCCAGAGGCCTTCTGTGTTAGCCTGTACTTCAGAGAAGTAGATGCCAAACAGGAGAGGTCCCAGGAAGGAACCCTGTGGTACTCCGCTTGTCATTGCTTTGAGGTCAGATTTGGAGTCTGCAACTTTTACAGTGTGGGTTCTGTCAGTGAGCCAGTTGGCAACCCATCTTGTGATGTAGGGATTTATACCTAGTTTAGTGAGTTTAGCTATAATTCCAGAATGGGGGATGGTGTCGAAAGCCTTGGCGAGGCCAAGATAGGCTGTGTGAACCACATTACCCTCATCCACGGCTTTGGTGACTGCCTCAAAGAAGTTGATCAGGTTCAGGAGGCATGATCTGCCTTTCACAAACCCAAACTGGGTGGGATCCAGAGTTTGGAGGTTACCAATGTCTTTGTTTATGAGTTCCATGATGAAACGTTCCATGGCTTTGCAGACCAGGCTCGTCAGGCTAATAGGTCGATAGTTCCCTGGATCAGTGGTGGCTCCCCCTTTGTGGAGTGGGATAACTGTTGCTGTGCACCATTCAGTGGGCACAAAGCCTGATGCGAGGCTATTATTGAACATGGTGCTTAAGTGGGGAGCCAGTTCGTTCTGAAGTTCATGTAAAACTCAGCCTGGGATGTTGTCCGGTCCCATGGATGCTGTGTTTTTGGCTTTAGAGAGTGCAGCTTTTACCTGTATAGTTGTGATTTCAGGGACTCTGCATTCTTCCTGTATAGATATGGGACCTTTAGGGAGTGAGAGGGGGATAAAGTTAGCACTGAACCGATCTGCCAGGATGTTGGCAATATCAGTTGGTTCTGTAATTTTCGTGCCTTTGTGCTGTAACTCAGAGCAGATCTGGGTGTTGCCATTGAGATTCTTGACATAGCTATAGAATGCTTTGTGGTTGTCCTTGGATTTAGTGGTGATTTTGTTTTCGTAGCTAGCTTTGGAGAATCTTATAAGGGATCTCAGCTTCTTACTGAGGCTGACCAGTGAGGTCCTCCACTCATGCGATTTTACTCTCTTTTGCAACAGTTTCTTCCTTCTGTTGTACAGTTTGTTTATGGCAGGGGACCACTAGATTGGCTTCCTTTTTTTGGAGGATAGCATCTTGGTTGATACTGTCCACTCAACATTGAGTGTCGCATGTGTGTGACACAAACACGTCAGTGTCATGTAGGTTTGCAAATGCAACTATTTAAACTGAATTAATGCGATAGACATGTATGTTCAGCTGTAGCTCTGTATGTCTCTGTGAGTTACTGTGACTTGTCTCCATCATTATGTCTTCCACGTATGCCGCATGCAAGGCTTCCTCCTTTTACACGCTTGGAGGATGAGGCCCTCATCCCATACATACTCGACAATCATGATATCCTGTTCAGCCATGTGCCATAGGATGCACAGCAGCGGGATGCCCTGTGGATGGAACTTCGCATGAGGGTTAATGATGTGGGTGGCCACAACCGCACATACCAGCAGGTGCACAGACACTGTACAGACCTCATTAGATGGGCGAAACAGCATGCAAATGCAATCACCAGGGAACACGGTGCAACAGGTGGTGGACCACCAACCCAGCCCCCACTCACACGTACCGAGGAGCTACTGGCCAACCTGGGGACACCTGCAGAACCACATCCACAAACCTTAGCCGATATTGTGGAGGTGGCTGTCTCTCAACCACTGAGCCTGGAGTTGCCTGGTAAGTCAGTACTGCACCTATAAAAACTATGTTACATATAGCTGCATGTGTCACTGTACAATATATAATGTAACATCATATGCAAGGCATGTATACACACATGCCGCATACTATAGTATGCTACTCGGTGTATGCACACATGTGCATACACCATAGTATAGTCTAATGTACTGGTGTATGTGTTATGCACATTGCTCCCTGTAGCCTTTATACAGGGGTGGATTATGCTCATACTGCTGTGTTACTCCTATTTAGATACCTCTGGCATTCCGCTGTGACAGCAACCCATTGCAGGTGAGAGTGCTATTATTTATCAGGAACCGTAATGCACAAATCTATCTGCCATGTGGCCATTCACAACATGTACACATAATGTATGGTCCTGTTACAATATACAGGTTGGACCTGCAATGCATCACAATGACTACCCATGTGCAACACTTGCAAACGATGTGAATCATCTCACCGACATGAATCCTCACAAACTTTATTCCAGATGTGTTGACAGCTGTGCATACAATGGTGGAGGTGCTGTTCACTTTTGGGACATACAACAGATCTGATCTGCACATTTGGTGAATACAAACAGTACTACACAGTGGGCTGGAGTATGGCCAGCAAACAGGTTTCACCGGTGTGGATCATAGCCCTGCTATGAATGTCACACAATGTGATGTGCTATCTTGACATGTCCATGACATCTATTGGCCTGGCTGCTACACTGCCTACCTAACCTGAAAACATATCCCACATACCACCCTTTATCTGCATAACCCTGTTGTCAGTGGAGCATATATGTCATATGAGACAACACAGACATGTGAAATAGATGCTCATCACAATAATTTGGACAACACATGTACACACATGGCCATGGAGGATGGCCAGAGAAATGGAGCAACACACACAGTAGACGTGTTGTGCTTGTGTGTACACCCTGTTGTACAATGGCTACACATGGTTCAACCATGGCCTTTGCATAACGGTCATAATGTAGATGTGGAACACTAGACATCCTACAGGCCTGTGCACATCTTGTGTAGGCGTAACATCAATCCACCACATAAGATGTGTTGAATATCTTGAGGGTGTTGCAACATGACAGCAGTCACCTGTACAGTATCCACATCAGGCCACAGATACAGTACATTCCCGTTGCTGGTGATGGACATAAATGCCATACTAGCTCCTCGTGTGTGTGTGGTACACAGATGTCATGTGGGACATGGTGTACTGACGTGTTCGCCATGTCTGGCTATAGTTGCCAGGCTGCAGCAATATGGTTGCAGATGTGCAGGAGTGCCATCTGTATACCCATCAGTGACCTGTGTCACAACTTTCACATCATGGTTTAGTGTGTATACACCTCAGTGATGTGGGTCACATTCCACAGTATATATGCCTTGTATCTGAACACAGTCATGGCTATGAACCCTGTTTGTAACTCACACTGTATAGCACTAGAGACACCTCATGATTCCCTGCAATGGCCATGCACATCAGCTACATTTGCAGTATATGTGTAGGGTGGACAGACAACACTGAATTGGTATACCATTACTCCACTGTATATTTGACAGGACACCATTGTGTTAAACATGCATGCATGTCATTGCACACGACAGCAGAGCACATGTCATACTACATGTGATTATCAAGGTCATATGCCACACATCAGGCAGATGTACTGTTAACCTGTGCTGGTCGACATGGTGTAACACAGGGATGTATGCTAACCACTACTATGATTGTGTAATTTGTATGCCATCTGCTATGACACATGCATGCTGTTGTGTGCAACCTAGGGATGTATGATAACTACCACTATTATTGTCTGTGCTGCATGCCGTCTGCCATATCACATGCATGTTGCATGCCTTCTGTCATATCACATGCGTGTGTGTGTGTGTCTATTGTATAGATTGTAATGTACAGTTCTTGTCTGCCCTCACAGGTGATGTAGGTGCATTGCCCTCCAGTGGTACATCAGATGTTAGTGTCCCCACAGACTCTAGCAGCGATGATGAACATATGATTGGGACACAGGCAGAGTTGTCAGGGGCTGAAACTGTGCCATTGGTTGCCATTCCATCTATATCCACCTCATCCCCACACACAGAACCCATACCTGCACATACCCCATCACCAGTGGCCATAGAGGAAGGACAGTTGGCGCATGGTAGCTTGGAACAGGAAAGTGCGGGGGCTATGGAAGGTGTGCCTGCCAGCCAAACTACTGGTAATGCCCCACACAGGCACATGGCCAGTACTGCTTGTAGGAAGACCTCTGGTCAACATGCTCCTGCATGACAGAGTGCAGCAGCTGGTGTCACCAGATGCATGTTTCAGGCTGTAATGGAGGCACAGGCATGTGTTGAATGGCGCAACAGAGAAGATCAGAGGCTACAGAGGGCTGCTGTCCATTCTTTAAACAACAGCATCCAGGCAATGGTAAATGCTCAACAGCAGATTGCTGATGCTTTGGATAAAAATTGGGTGACATGGTTGGAGTCCTTGACCATGGCATGACAATCCGCGAGCATGAGCTGTCTGTGTTGGAACATCTGGTAGGAGTGAGGCATCGGGCACGTGGACGTAGGCCTGCTACATCACCTGTGTCAGGTCTACATGTACGAGCTACCTCACATGCCTGCTCCCATAGTGGCGGTAGCAGCAGCAGTGCATCTGGTGCTGTGCTGTCCACACCATGACACAGCAGGCCACGTGCACATGGCCCAGGATGGTCCCAACAGGGACACAGTTCCAGTGGACTAATGACATCAGACAGTACCCAATCTGCACCTCTGTCTGGTAGTGCCCATGCAACCCCTGGCAGGCACAGGTCACATGTCCATGGCTGGACACTGTGAACTGTAAAACCTCATCTGTACAGTCTGCAGCTGTCAATAATACCCCTGTGTAGGCCAGACACATGGGAGAACTGTGTGCAGACATGCATGCACACACTGGATACATATGTAGGGCACCGCAACACACACATGCATAACATCCACACACACCCAATTAGATCAAAGGCCCAAACCCACACACATGATGTCATCCAATGGTGCAGCCTAGGCCTCAAGCAAACATTAACACCCTGTGCATATGATGATGCCTGTGCCACATCCCTGACATCCACACCATCAGTGCAGGGACATGCACATATGGTCTGATGCACAGGGTGAACAGACTAAGATGATACGTGTAGTTTACAAATGTTGAGGACTGTTGACAGGCAACAGATATACCATGTAGTACAGGTGTACAATACTGTTAACAGTATGTGTCTTGTGTAACAACAGTGCAGCCTAGGCCTCCAGCAAACATTAACACCCTGTGCATATGATGATGCCTGTGCCACATCCCTGACATCCACACCATCAGTGCAGGGACATGCTCATATGGTCTGATGTACAGGGTGAACAGACTAGGATGATATGTGTAGTTTACAAATGTTGAGGACTGTTGACAGGCAGCAGATATACCTTGTAGTGCAGGTGTACAATACTGTTAACAGTATGTGTCTTGTGTAGCAACAGTAAATGCATGTTGGTCATGATGTTCTGCTGTCCTTCAGGTCTACTTGCACGTGCCGGTGGATGTCACTGTTTGCAGTTAAGTGTCCCATATATCAATGTGGACTACTCACAGGTATGTATGAATATACCAACATGCACTGTGTAGCTGCCACATACCAGTGAGAATGTCCCACGTTACAAGCACGTCTACCATTTCAAGAGCATGATAGCTGTGTATTAAGCTACTGTGGCCACAGACGTGACATCCATAAAGGGTGACATTACAGGTACAGTTACATGGAGTGGTGAGGTAAGAGAGTGGTCTAGCTGATTACAAGGGTAGAGGCCAGTGGGAAGTGTGATGCCTCAATGTGAATCAATAATACATGTTCCCATGACAGGATGCCAGCACACAACTGTGCCCACACACTCAGGTATTGACACACATGTATTCAGTGACACTGTAACACACACACACTCATGGCTTCACTGACACAGTAACACACACTCGCACACAGTTGCTACTGGTGGGATGAGGACCCCTGCCTATGTGCAAATCATCATTACAGTACTGTGCACCTATATGATGTGCCATAGAGAATACACACGTACAGGTAGTCAGTACGGCCTAAGATCGGGGAGATCAACACGGATAGTAGAATGCTTCACCTGGATGGTGGGAGGGGGGTCTTATCAGTTTAGTATGGTAACATACATCCTCACCCCAGGGACCAGTCAGCCCTACATACACACACTGTGGCATTCAGTAATTAATACACCTATGTCATGCACATACAGATACCTCACATGTGTGAGATACACACCCCTGCCTATGTCCTGCTTTCTACATTGCAGTCTGTACAGATGTGTACACTAGTGTACAGGAGAGTGAGTAACAATTGAGATGCATTCCCCACAATACATGACATATATGGACACACACGCAACCACACATGCCAGTACTGTGAATCTCAGACCTGCCTAGCTCATGTTATGTATGTCAGATGTACAGCAGTATTGCATGCATTACAAACTGTACTGATGCTTCCTGTGCCAACAGTGCTGATATATGCACTAGGGACATCATATCTATTAACAGGTGTCAAGTGATTTACCTTTGCTGTCACCCTGACCGCTGTCTAAGTTGTGTGTTATGTCCTTTAATTAACAAAACCAACATCCATCTGCAAAGATGCCCCACCACTTAGTTATTTCAACACATCTGTCCATACCTGTGGTACATCTTTCTGTACATTCAGCATATCACCATATACAGTCAGCAATGTTGTGGCTGCATTGCAGCTGCATGATGTACTAGGATACACGCCACCTGCATACATCAGCAACTGCACACGCATGTTATCTGAATGCACAACACTATGTGTACAGGTGTGTAGGTCCTACAATCCTGACATTTGGTCATGTTTGTAGGCATTGCAAATGGTGGATATGTGTAATGACATACATGACACATGGACTGTTGTATGATATGATGGGTGACCAGTACAGAGGGGATGTTACCTCTATCAACATTGATATCACACCTTATGTACTGTTAGCATTCAGCAGCCATAGACCTACATTCCATGTGCATGTGTGTAATGGCTGTAGCCACCTGTATGCACAAAGGACTACAACAGCTATGCTATTTACAGGTATGTTTTGTGTGTGTGGCATGTACATACCCAGGGCAGGTACATGTATGTCATATCCATACATGAGGGTGTGTACTGGTGTACAGCAACAGACATCTGCTAATGGTGGAAAGTACCGAGGGCCCCTGGTATGTGTACAGCTGACCTGGTCACAGACAGTGGTATCATTGCATTGCATAACACACGATGGAACTGTGTCAGTACATGTGTACTCTCTACAGTTGATGTAGAGCTTAATACAGTACACAGGTCAAGGGTCACATGGTGGTGTACTTGTCTATGTCATACAACATGTAAGGTTGCATGTGGGTGGTCTAAGGGCATTGTGTTATCTGCAGTTTACATCCTAGAATGCAGCATGTGACACTGTGTCCTACACATGGCTCATCTGTGATGCCTTTCATGGGGGGACCGGTCAGTACATCTGAGTGGCCTTTATGTATGTAGGTACACCACCTGGAGCAGTCCGTACCTGTGTTATGGCCCACATGTCTGGTTCTGAGGTATATGGTGGTAGTGCTAGGTTCTGAGGTATATGGTGGTAGTGCTATTGTGCACTACAGAGACATCAGCCAGGTGTTCCTCACTGCACAGATGTCAGTACTTCTCATTGTTGGATCTACAGTGACCAGCTGTGAATATGGATGCTACACATCTAGCACTGGTTAGCATAAGAAAACAATGCGGTTGTCCTGTAGGTGTATGGGAGTTAACCTGTGTTTAGGACATTTGCCTTGGAATGGCACTGTGTGGGTGGATGCGACTTGGGTAATACCCACACTCCGTTGTATCATGGATGCATGTGATATGTGACAACGGCCTACCTACTGTCAGGCATGTCATCCCAGAATGACAGCTGATGTTGTGTAAAAGACTGGTGTCAAATATATGTAGAGCAGCGTTCTTGCTAACAATGACAACTACTAACACCAAAGCCCATTACAATGTGTTCTTTACATCTACCTGCAATAGTATGGCCACTGTGGTCCTCCGTGTTTAGTATCAGAGTGCATCCCAGTCAGCCCTGTGCTACTAGGAGTATGAGCATGCCCAGTATATCCTTGTGTAGATGGAGACATAGTAGTGCATTCCGACCAGCCCTGTGCTACTAAGTGTGTGAGCATGCCTCCTGTGCTACTAGGAGTATGAGCATGCCCAGTATATCCTTGTGTAGATGGAGACATAGTAGTGCATTCCAAACAGCCCTGTGCTACTAAGTGTGTGAGCATGCCCAGTGACACCTTGCATTGGTTATGTGCCTCTGTGTATGGGCATGGCCATTGTAACCCTGTATAGTGGTAGTAGTCATCCATTCCACAGATGGGCATACTCCAGGTCAGGCTGGATTCCTACTTTAAACACATAGGTTCACAGGTATGTACATCTTAACTGCCAGCATCCCTGTTGATGTCTGCATTCCCAGATGGTCATAATGACAGCCTTGACATGTGTAGTCTGTGTGGCGCAATTCGTAAGTATGTAATATTGTAATAGTAATGTGTAAATAGGCAGGTGTTCCGTACCCATCACTGGCATGTGTGTGTATGTGTGTGTGTGTATGTCCCTGTTTGCCAGTGGACTCTAAATTGCTTTTAGACTGCCCACACTCCATACATTTCTTATACCCACCGTTATCAAGGCAGATTATGTCACCCATCTACAAATACACCTCTGGGAGGGCTGTGTCCCAGTAATCTTGGTAGCGCATTCTGTAACTGTGTAATGCTGTAGTGTAATAAAGTAGTTATGTCAGTGTTCTAGTCCCACACTTGCCACACGCGCGTGTGTGTGTGTGTGTGTGTGTGTGTGTGTGTGTGTGTGTGTGTGTGTGTCCGTTTGCCTGAGGACTGAGTAATACCTTTATACCGCTCACACTCCATACATTTCTTATACCCACCATTATCAAGGCCGATGATGTCACCCATCTACAAATACACCTCTGGGAGTGCTGTGTCCCAGTAATCTCGGTAGCGCGTTCTGTAACTGCACAATGCTGTAGTGTAGTTAAGTCGGTGTTCTAATCCCAGACATGGCAACTGTGTGTGTGTCTGCCTGCATGAGACAAGTACAGTGCTTTGTAGTATTTGCTGTAGCATGTGCCCTAAACATGTGTTGCTGCAATGTGATATGGTAGGGGTTTGTATACAGGACATGGCAAGTGTGTGTTTGTCTGTCAAAGCCATGATTGTCTTACCATTGGACATGTTTGGGAGCGGGTTTTGTGGTTTTCCTATATAGTATCCATCTTATGACACATTGGCCACCTCACGAAGAGTACAGCTGTCAGCCAGCCATGGCACTGTGTTGGCAAGCCATACCCATACATCTGGCAAAAGGGCTGGTGTACTAAGTATGCAGTATATAAGTATATGTCCCGCACCCATGTGCCATGCACATACAACCTTGCCTAGGATATCCCACTATGTTGCTAGTAACATGTGCAGTGAGGACAGATACTAGGCATGGTGTGATGATCGCAGTGGCCTGCAGAGGACATGGCACCCTGTACAGCAGTACAATAGGCACATATATGTGGACATTGTGCCTTCACTATGTTCCACACTGAATGGCTGCAACATATGTGGTGCCATTATATGTGATCCACTTAGGCCAGACAATGCTGTACACATGTGCCCTGTATAGACCCATGCCACTGACACCACGGAATACCTGTCCATTCTATCCATGTAGGTGCAGGGCCGAGCTGCTTACTATAAGCAGGTTTCGCCACACCAGGCCAGTATTGGCATATTGTGGTATAACAGGCTGTGTACACTATATGTGTCTGCCAAACCCGGTACACCTGTACATGTCACTGTACAGTATTGTGGGACATGCACATCCCAGGCAATGTCCATGTGAAGGACTATCAAGCACAGACATGGCATGCATTGCAAAGCTATGGCCCTACACATTGGTAACCGGGATGTCAGGCCAGATAATGCAGTACCCATCTGTGTGGGACATTGCAGACACTACACCCTTGCACTGCACACCATTGTCGGGTGACACGATGGCAAGGGTTACCCCTCACCCAGCCTTGTACAGCCATCTTGCACAGCCAAACACTACACACCCATGGAGCAATGCATACCTGCATGACAGTACTCGCACCCTGTGTCTGCATGTGGGTTGTGATGCTCCCAACCAAAGTCACTCCCAGTATAAACCTCATTTGCATACCAACAGTTGTCAAGCACTTTAACATGCCCTAGCCCATAGAACCTCCAGATATCCCCTGTGGTACATGTGATCCTGTGCATTACTGTGGTGTGGCAAACTAAGTAGTTACATTGTGTATTTGCCGCCCTGGCAAAGGTGTCAATGCATGTCCATTAGAGTGTGGTTGTGGTGACAATGGCATCAATTCACGTGGACTGACATGTGTGCCACACCTAATGTATGTCTACTATATCTGTTGCAGATGGCACTCACTCACCTACACACATGTTCTTACAGCACTGCAACATACTGCCTCTGTGGCACATGTAGTAACGTCATGCACATGTAATAGTAATGAGTAGTCAGGGGTTTGCCCCTGTACTATTCAGCGTGTGGCAGATGATGCTTATGGTTAAGTCTCCAAGCCCTTCCCTGGTGTACATTGTCCCCCAATGGTTTACAGATTGTCCAGTAGATGTGCTCTTACAGTTTGGGAGGTATGGGCGTCTGCTATACCCACATCAGAATATTACTTACACCCATGGGACGGTCCTGATACGTGTCTGCCAGCCAACATCTGCACGCCTAGCCCCATAATCACATACCCATAGTTCCCCCACCTGCCACTACTCTACAGCACTCATCCTTACTCTGGGCGCAGGTGGACATAGGTGGGATATGAACACACCCCTACACACTGCCCACTCTCCCCGTGTCGGGACACATGTTGTATGTTGTATCAACCCATGTGTTATCAGGCTTGCACAACCTACTGTTCCATGTACAGCTGCATCCTGGACATAATGGTGTTCCCCCATTGGTTGAGGGTACCAAATTTTTGGTGTCCCGCAAGGGACGTCGCTGTCCATGTTTAAAGTGTAGACCTTGTATATCTCTCCCACTGGTAGTTTCCTGCCGGTGGTCTTTGAAGCAGTGTTGTATTTACCTTTATTGCGTGTCTGTATGTCTCACCGGCCTAGCGGGGGGTGGTAAGTAGACGTTTGTTGAGTGGACCTCACACCAACATATGCCCGGACTAAACATGTTACGCGTAACTGCTGTGACATAACCTAGGTATATACATGTGTATATTTACTGTAACATATATATATATCTATTTACATTAATATATACAGGCATATCTGCATATGTATTCATACATGTATATTCATATCTTGCTGTTTTATATATATATATATATATATATATATATATATATATATATATATATATATATGTGTGTGTGTGTGTGTGTGTGTGTGTGTGTGTGTGTGTGTGTGTGTGTGTGTGTGTGTATGTATGTGTGTATATATATATATATATATATATATATATATATATATATATATATATATATATATATATAATTATATATATGTACATCAGTGTGTCAATACATTCCCCGCTCATACGCACTTACACATGTGTAATGGTGTTTATAAGCTTCACCAGCATACTAGTGTCTTATTCGTTATAACACCAACACACTCCAGTTATCTTGTAATCGGTATGTAGCACATTATACAGTGGACAGATGTCGCTATATGTTCATGTACAGATTACCGATGGTAATTGGAATGTGATAGTGTGATTCGACCCATCCCTCTTCTGCACAGCCTATTATTCCATGTACTGTCGATGTTTGTATGGGCACATTCCTATTATTTATATCAACAAATGGAATGCATGTGTTACAGAATTTGTACTTCAACATATATTGTTGTCTGCATGTGAGTATGCATATATACCTATTACGACCTAGCTGACCTCCACGAGGTGGTCCATTAGAACCAGCCCATCCAACCCTAGCACGCCTGAATCCATAATTGCATACCCTTAATTCCTCCACCCCACCCATGTTAAATTTACACATGTAACATCCATTATTCACTTGTTATCGCAGCCATGACACACCTTTATACATTTCCCTCTTCAGAGTTTTTGGAGCCCTACACACATTCTGTCTTGCCTCGTGTATTCACAGGGTCTCCCGCCATGTATATTTGCACATATGTGCCTTTCCTGGTGTTATGGAATACGGCCATTTGCGCTTTCCAATTTTTGGAGGTCCCAGCATGGGACTACATTCTGTCTGTGTGTAAAGTAGACCTAGCATTTCAACGATGTTACTCCCACTGGTAAAACCCTGACTATGGTGTGAGTAGCAGTGCTCTGCTCACTCCTGGGCAGCTTTTTAATGACATACGTTGAAAGCACTTTATAATACCAACATTGCTCTTGATTCCCTTCACATCCCTTGTGTATGCTTTACTGTTACAACTTCCATTCTTTTTATATATATATATATATATATATATATATATATATATATATATATATTTATATTTCTCATGTATGTAGATATATATCTATACACACATATATGTGAGTGTGTGTGTGTGTGTGTGTGTGTGTGTGTGTGTGTGTGTATATTACATCTGTACATACAAACATACATTTCCTATGCTGGGAGCTGCTTACACCCGCGCAGGTGCACTCACCTATGCGTACTGTGCGTTACATTTGTTTACTATGACTTATTTGTGCCTTATACATTATGAAAATACCACTTTGATTGAAAGGATCTGGTTAATAGTCCCATGCAATACACATGTTCACCTTTACATATTTAAATGTTGGCTTTACAGCAGAGCAACATTCATTCCACAAGGAAAATGATATGTGCTATTGTTGACCTTGAACCGTGAATGCCTTTTTGTTAGGCGGATGCTCTAACCACTACACTATTGGTGTTCTGCCTCATTTATATGTATACCCATGGTGCATAGTTACCCGAACACATGCATCATCACTTCACTTACACTGCAGGCATCCATTTACCTGTTGGGAAAAATGCACTACTACACATGCGCCATTCCCTATTCCCTACTGCTCTGGACTCCTGCCGCATGTTGACTCACTCCGAGGATATTCAGACCTCCAAAGCCTATAGTCCTGGCACATATGTATGTTCAATTGTCAGGGTGTTCATATGGTCTTTTGGGTTTAGGCTTGTCTAACTGGGGACTGGGACTGCCCTGTACCTAGTTGAAAGTCAGGCTTAGCAAGTGGAGATCGTTTGTTCCACTTTTAGCATCCTACCTGTGGTTGGGGATGCAGAAGTGTACTCACCTATGGCCATCCTGATATATAACAGCACTAACTATTACGGGGATTTCCTATATTATGATTCATTCTTTATATATATATATATATATATATATATATATATATATATATATATATATATATATATATATATATATATGTATGTGTGTATATATTGGTCTGTACATACACATGCATATATACCTACATGCTCATTTACATTTCCCATACCGTTGAATCGCCGCTACCTACTGTCACACATACATGCTTGCATACCCGCTTACGTCTCGGGTTGCCACCTTTTCATATGGCCAAAGCGGGGCATTTTCGGGACACACATCAGATTTTACAGGCCGACACATACCCACGGTCAGTACAAAAGTTAGAACTTTACGTATTTACCTAAATGAACACTTATTCTTGTAGTGGTTTGTTTGCTTAATCTGTTTCTTGTAACTTTGAGTATTTTACATAAATAACTGTATTATGCAACTGTTACATGAAATATGGGACATATTTCTTACAATCACAGGACATTTGCCATTGCATTATATTTGGTCTGGACCCAACTGCCCAAAATGGGACTGTCCCTCCCAAGGTGGGGCAGGTGGTAACCCTACTTACATCTGCTTTACAGCGCCTTAAGCACCCTATATCCGACTGCCACTATGCGAATGTGTAAGGTATATATTCCCAATAATGCACTTGGGGAGATGTGCATCATGGTCAGGTGTTTAATCCCAGGTCTTAGGTTCTGCAGGACCAGCTGGAGGCTGAGCAGTCTTGTGGGCAGCTACTGCTCATACAACTTGTGTCCAGATGTATACAGGACTGGACATCATGTCGTGCCACCAAGTCTAATGTTTAGAACAGATACATATCCCATGAGGGATATCCAAAAATTGTGGGGACCGATGACCATCTTTGCTTTACGGCTGTAAGGTAGGGTTATACATGCAAGGGATACATAGTTTGCAATCCTGAGACTGCCTAGGGTGAGACTACCTACTAAATATGGGTAGGGGTCACTATGTGCAGATATGGCCGCGCCTATCTAGCAGCCTGAGTATGGCTGGTTTTGGTAGACATTCAGGAAGTGGGGGGCAGTGTGCTGTGAAGGGGATGATTGGTATTCAATTATGTATCCAGGTTTGTTGGGGTTGGATGGCTCAGTTCAGGCCAGACAATTATGTGGGTATGTGCTGGTAACATTTCTGTACATGCGTATTGCACATTTTAATGTTTACATGTTTGTGGGATTGTATTGTGGATGTGTATATTTGTTCTTTGGTTATCTTCCCAATTCACCCACCACTCCCTCGTATACCTCCAGTTCACCTATTGTGCATCCAACCCAGTCTCCCCTTGGCGAATTATTACATTACCCATCACCCCCCACCCCCATATTCCACAAACAACATTCATCTCTTCTCTAGTTGATGGCCCATGACACAGTCAACGGAACACATTGCGTACACTACATATCTCTGGGACCAATATGGTTGTGAGGTCATCACTAACATTTCAGATCATCCACATGCTGTACTTCATGCACATAGGTATCACAAATACTTATCTTTCATGACATGGTAGGTAGACCCGGGTAATACCCGTTCATCTATGGACCGTCCTGACAAGGACGACTTGGACCATGAATGGGCAGATATTGGGCGAATGCTCTGACTATTGGTAGGGTTGTCACCTTTTAGTAAGACCGGGATGGGGCATTTTCATGGCACACATCTTTGTTTATAGGCCAACACATACTCACGGTCATTACAAAGGATAGTACTTTAGTTTCATGCCTACATATAAGCTTTTATTGTTGTAGCGGTGTAGTTGCTTATTCTGTTTCATTTACTTGCTTATTCTGTTTCTTGTAACATATAGGTATTTTATATATGGACATACATACTGTATGGGACTATTACATAACATATGGGACATAATTATGTCCTACTATCACAGGACATTTCACATTTATTATAATTTTGGTATGGGCACACCTGCCTATCATAATGTAGGACAGGTGGTAACCCAAACCATTGGGCTAGGCTTGGCAATTGGGGGTGCGCTAGCACGATGCATTTTGCTTCCACTTGGTATAACTAGCGACACTACAATGGAATATGGGCACGGGGTTTTAAATATCTTTGTTCGAGGGATGGGGACTCAATATTCAGCTAAGTGCCTTTGTGTTTACTTCTTATTGTGGTGTTCGCAATGATGTCTTGTATGCTTTGTATACATTTTAGTATCCACGGACACTGACAGGAGTGATTACTATTAGAGGTAGACTGTACTAGTCAGCATTTTAGATTGCGCGTCTGCAGCCGACATGTTCATGCCTCCGTGCAGTGCTTGGACATGCCCCCTGTACTCATACACATTTCCTATGCACAAGGCCATTACGGCAGCGTGCCTTCATTAATATGCATGTGGTGCTGCTGTGCCATCTCTATGCCGCATGGTCGGTACAAGGCTAACGCTGTCCTTGCGTCGAGCATCATGAATCCCAGGGATCATCTTTGCATGTCCATTGCATGCATCTGACAGGAAAAATTTAACAAACTAAGGGTGGTATTCACAGTCATTATGTGAATGTGTTAAGGCAATTGATACTGTTCAGGCATAAGTGCAGCAAAGGTGCAATTCACAGAGGCCACTTATGTCTTATGGTTGTGAATAAACGTATGCAAATGAAGTAATAATAAGATGCTAATAAGAAATGACATAAAATGAATTATGCTAGTAAGTTGTCTTCCCTCCTGTTTGAGTTTCATAGTCATAATTTGACATGTTTTTGCATCATTACAGGGTTTGAGTCTCACACAGTTAGCTTAGTACTAACCTATGAACCTATCTGCATATAAGTTATAAAATGCAGAACCTTGCCTTTTCAATCTACTTTGCATTTGGCAAAGATATTTTCACTTGCTGCTCTTGGACTTGCCCGTCCACCTCCCCCAGCAGGATCCACATTTTCACTTGTTGCTAGGCTAATACTAGTAGGAGGTTTGGTATTTAAGATTTTTAGACACACATACACACACACACACACACACACACACACACACACACACACACACACACACACACACACACATATATATATATATATATATATATATATATATATATATATATATATATATATATATATATGCATATTTAGCTTTGTCAAATGACACTATTGTCAATCTCTGTAATATCAACACCAAATACCAATACATACTCTACTGCCTCTTCTTACTTGGTTGGATGCCCAATGGCTATCTCTGTGGTAAGTGGAAAAATATGTATTTTCATCATTAAGTAGTTATTCATAGTAAAATGGGTTTACTATCAAAAACTAAGTGCATTTGGTTGAATGTCAATTCTAAGAAAGTACACTTTCAAAAGTGCACACTCCTGACTTGACATAGTGCAAACTCATAATAATGAATGTACAGTGTGATTCATTATTATGAGTTCAGAAATGTGAATGGAGATCACGGTACAGTGAGGATCAAGAACTCTACCCCTTTCCTCACTGTAGTGTGGTCTTAGAGTTGGCATGTATAATTTGTAGGGGTGTGGGGGGTGCAGGGGTCTTTTCCCTCCTGCAAAATAGTAAAAAAACATGTGCTGTTGCAATGCAGGTCTCATGGCAAGTTATACTGCATAGCCTGGGTGTCTGACAGCCCCTACAGCTATGTCAAATAATGTTGAATGAGGGCATCAGACAGCTGACGTTCGACATTGTGTACCACACAACTTTCCGTATCCAACATTATTTTTTGATATAGTAATGCAATGAAGAAGTGTCAGTCTTCATTTTGATAGCAAACCAATAAAACGTATTGCTTAATACTAAAACAATTTTCCTCTGTTTAGTCTCTCTCCCCTTTTCTCTTTCTTTTCTTTTAATCAGATGATGCAGAATATCCACTGAAACCATCCCTCATGACACCAGTATGAAATCTGAGTGTACCTGTTGAATATAAGTTTAATACAGCCTTGCCCCAGATTTGCATTGTGATTGACAGTCTTCTACATGTTGAAAAGTCATTTCAGATGTCTGGATGAGTCTGGGGGTGCCTTTCAGTATTACCCAGGTGCTGCATACAGAATGTTTACTGTGTGTTGTATTCTATACAACATGAGCATGCTCTAGTCCCATGGTGAAGCAACCCATGCTGTCACTGCAGTTTCCATTTCCTGTCCTACTATTATTAATGCTGACCAGCTGGCAGCAGTAGTAAAGGACCCCATGTAGCAGGGTTGTGCATGGCATACAGCTGCACAAGTAAAGAGGCAGTATCTAGTCCATAGATGACACATTCAGGACAGTGTTTCCTTTAAAAAAGTTGTACATAGAGTATAACTGATGCATGCAGTGATATGTGTGGGCTATGCTGTGTGGTACATGGTCCACTGTCACTGTTCATCATACATTCCCTCCGATTTTATTTTTTTTTTCAGAACAGGTAGTCATATTACTGTTTATATAAGGCATGCCTGACTCCCCGCTGACAGCAGTTCAATGATGTCATAAGGCCTCATATAAGTAATATTTACATATAAGATATACTTATAATTTTCAGTGATTTTCATTTAACATGAGTTTATACTTTGTATCTAGATGGAAAATGTATCACATGTTTACCTGTATTATGCAAAGTGTCCTCAGTTTTAAGTATGACATATTATAAATTATTTACTTTTTTATCTTAAATTAATGAACAGCAGATTATTTTATTATGTTATAGGCACCAGGTTGTGTCCTTAGAAAAATAAATCATTTTTTGCAGTGCTGAGGGTGAAGTAGCAATGGTGCCCATGTAGATGGCAGGATACCCATGCAAATTTTTTCATTTGTGTGTTATTCTCTTAATAGTGTGTAACAGTTTTATGGTCTATATAATTGTCATCTGTATCACTGCTGAACTGAAAATCTTGATAATGGATTGCCTCTTAATGGTGTTAAACATTGCAATTTGCATGTAATACCTTACACCTTTCTTTCAAGAACTTTCTTGAATTGCAAGCAGTAACATTATTGAAATTTAATACATGGACATGCAAACCCTCTTACTACTGGGATACAATGTAAGCACACATATTCTGCATTTATTATTTTTTCTATGTCTTTTTTAAACACATTGCATTAGAAATTAAACACTGACATCAGTGTATTGAAAGGCATGGTAGTCAAATGTTGCATTTCATAATGTAACTGCCTGAAATGTCTAGCCTGACTTACAGTAGGTCAAGTTGAAATGTGTCATATATGATGTCTCTTAAAGATAGGGTAGGTGAAGGTGCATATGATTTGGAGGAGGGGCTATCATGTGAGCTGGATGATGACTAGCTGTGATGTCATGAACTACTTGATGAAAGTGATCCTACAGACACTGATCTCACAGTGCTACAAAACTGAGACCTTTAATGAGAGGTTCTGCTACGTAGATGAATGCTAATGTGGCCTGCATGAATTATATTGTGTTTGGTCCCCCCCTACTGTGTGCACTACAACCTTGAGATGTACTTGCAGTTTGATTTCATATGCTCCCCTATTTGATCCTCCCTGCTATTTCCACTACCACCTTGAGATGCAGTTGTAGATTTGATATGTCCCCATGTTTGGTCACATCTACTATTTCCACTACCACCTTGAGATGCACTTGTAATACAATTTGTATGCCCTCATATGTCTGGACAGCACCCTGTCCTCCTCCCCTTCCAACACTGACTTCTATTTCAGTCTGGTAAGCCCTCACTAGTGTATGAATGGAAGTAGACATGAATGATTGGTGTACTACCATACTGCTTATGAGTGTGACCATGGCATTATCCTGTTCTCTAACATTTACATATAGTGCTGTATATTACCACTCACACCCTGCAGTACTTAACCATTTATGGTTCTTAGTGGCAGTGGACTAAGCCTGAACAATGTCATGGCACATTTGCTGCTGGGCAGCCAATGCTTTATGTGTTTCTTGAGGTAACTGTGATATGTGCATGTACCTGGCATCCCTTTGAATAGGTGTCACAGTGAACAATGTTACCTCTGAGTTTGGGCCATCATCTAGAAGGTGCTTCTGTGGTTGTGGGGACACTTTAGTTGAGGTGCTTTGGTTATCTCCCTGTACGGCCAGTATTGTAATGTCCCCATCTACCTGACTTTGTGATGCATTGTGACTTTCGTCAGAGTTAAGTCCCTGCTGTAGAGTGTGTGATCCTACTATTAAACCTGGTGACTGTGTGCCACTTTCCTCAGTTTGCCTCATAAATATAGACCTTCAAGTTTATTATTCAAATAAAGATAACATTTCAGCACAGAAGCAGAAAAACATATCAGCAATTTAAAAAGTAGTGATTTCATAACTGACTTTCATTTACCATGGGAAAGAAATATAAAACTATTTCTTAAATATATGGATTCACTTCACAACACTGAAAACTCAAAACACTGAAACTGAGAGAACTTCATAATATAGAAGACCAAAACACTGAAACTTCAAAACACTGAAAACTCAAAACACTGAAACTCAAAACACTGAAAACACATATCATACATATACAGAGTTTAAACAACATAAATCATAGCACTTTCCACTAAGTGTAAGCAGGGGGGCAAGCCCCCCTGCACCCCCCCACACCCCCTGCTACTTAAATATATCAACTCCAAGATTGCGCTTAGTGTAGTGAAGTACAAACTTGGAGTTGATATATATATAAGTAGCAGGGGGTGTGGGGCGCTTGCCCCCCCTGCTTACACTTGGTGGAAAGTGCTATGATTTATGTTGTTTAAACTCAGTATACGTATGTTATGTGTTTTCAGTGTTTTGAGTTTTCAAGATTTTGAAGTTTCAGTGTTTTGGTTTCACTGTTTTGAGTTTCAGTGTTTTGAGCTTTCAGTGTTATGAAGTGAATTCATATATATATATATATATATTTTTTTTTTTTGCGACAAAGCAGTTTGTTAAAACCAGACTTGTCAATAATAGCAGTTTCATCACTAATGTCCCTACATAGTAGCTAGGTGTGGTTATAGTGATGTCACACCCTAGAGGGTGTGGTACCAAACATGTGTACCACAGCCCTGCACTTACATTCTTCATTCTGGTATTGGCTTTGCAAAAGATGGAAGCACCTGTGAAGGCATGAGGCCAAACTTCCAGCTGGTTTGACAAAGAGACCAAAATCATGATCTACTTCTCAAGGGAGACATACCTGGAGAAACTTGATATCTGGCAAGAGCTGAGGAATACCTGTTATCCCTGACAGGCATCACTTGCCCCGGGCCACAGTGTTGCCACAGGTACAGTGACCTACAGAGGCACTGGCCTGACCAGCTTGCTGAGTGGGTAGACCAGATAACAGTGAGAAGTCCAGATTTCTATTGTAAATATTTTTACATTTTTTAAAAATCTTATCAAAAATAAGTTAAAAACTGCACTAGATAAATACTGCATTCATGCAGATATCTGCAGGAATAAATATGTTTACAGGCAAATATGTATCTTTTAAATTAAAGGTGTGACTTGCAATAAGCACATCTGTAAATACAAATGCTTTTGGATACATGTAAGGCATATTTATGTGTACACTTGTTTTGTGAATAAAAAAATATATATATGCTTAATTAATGCTATATTTATTTATTTGACAATTGTTAACTGGGTTGGTCCAACTGAGCCAGAAGTCCATTTTCAGTGGAGACTCGCGAAGAAAAGCTCCAGTGTAATACAAACAAGTTGTAAATGGACATTTGAGATTACCAATAAAATAAGAAAAAATAAATGGCTGGTAAACATTAAGCAGAACAACGCAGTTACATAAGGCAGAGAAATCATGTACAAAGAAGGCAGGAAATACTGAAAATAGAGAGAAAGATTTATAGTTAACAAATCAAATAGCTACTGAAATATACATATTTACATAGGTTTTAGTTGTGAATGCAAACATTAGGTGTTGAAATGACTGATATGACTTCTAATTGTGAGAACCAGAGTCATGAGAGTTATAGCCATAAAAAAGAAAGGAAGAAATTGAGTGAAAGGATAGAGAGGGAGTGGGGAGGATTTAAGTAGGATCCTGGCAGGGGCAGGACCATGAGTTTAATAGAGAATGTTTTAGCTCTATTTTGAAATGATTTATGTGTGGGATGTTTCTTGCATTGGAGGGGAGTTTGTTCCTGGCCTGGGACACTCAGTGTTTATAACTCAGTGTTTATATAAGAGTTTGCCAGTATGTATATCTATCTGTCTATCTATCATCTATCTATCTATCTATCTATCTATCTATATCTGTAGGCACTACTGCTGTGCACTGACTGCATTTGTAAGCAAATAACAACAGTGCATGGAGAGTCAGCACTGGAAAAGGAACAATGGAAGCCACATCAAATGACTAATTTATTAAAATACTCAAAGCAGCAGCTATGTAATCAGTGGTGGTGCAGCGGTAGCATTGTTGCCTCACAGCAGGAGGTTCTCCCATTCGATTCTCGGCTGGAGTGCGGGGAGTGCCTTCTGTGTGGAGCCTGCATGTCCTCCCCATGGTTTGTTGGGCATTCAAAAGACATGCGTAAATGGGCATGCCTTCATTGAAGATTTGACATCGAGCTGGCACTTCGGCGTTCGTGAAAAATCTACTGCCAATCATTAGCGGACCGGAGTTCCGCTGTGGCAACCCGTAACCGGGAAAAGCCAAAAGACAAACAACAACAACTCAAAGCAGTAGCTATACTAGTTGTCCAAACCAAATATGCCAGTTAGCTAGCAAAACTCCACAGACATAAATGATGAAAAACAGTAATTAAGCACTTTCATCTTTCAATAGGCCAAGATTTTATGAAAGATAAGATGCCCTAAAACACTGGCCCTTAAATAGCCTCAATTGGTAGCAAGAGTGGCTTAAAAAGCTACCAGAGTTAAAAGGACAGATACCCACATACTACATATAAAACATATAAAAACATTGCAAATGCATTAATTCATCGTATCCAAGTTACAGTAAAAAATCAAGATGTCAAATATGTCCTCATCAAGCCATACAAAACGTTTTCCCTGTTCATGTAATGTAATAAATTATCTGGGGTATAACTACAACAGTGTTTAAAATATTTATATTTATATATACCAGTACAGAAAAATATAAAAAATAAATAGTGTAGACAAAAAGCTACACAATCATAACTTAGCTGCCTAAGTTTAAAAACAGGATTGATGGAGATATTATTACTCAAATCAGGGGCAATAGCTGAATCCAGTTTTAATTGGCAAAATAATTCTCTGTATTATAATCTGGTTTCCCAGCTGCTGCACCTTGGGTCAATGGGCACTATCTCTAGAAGACAAAATCAAAATTTAATAAAGTGATCACAATTATCTATGTGCTTAACAAGTGCATTGTTGGAGTTCTTTCTCTTAATATCATAATAATGCTCATATATCCATTTCCTCAGAATTCTTTCAGTTTCCCTATGTAGAAACTGGGGTATGTATGACACTTCGCTATACAAACCAAGTATCTACTACCACAATTTTCTTTCTGTAATAAAAGTTTGGTGTGAGCTTTGTTATCCAAAATTAATTTTCCCCACTGGTATATACATGCACTGATTATAACTTCCACACTTGTTCACACCCTTTAAAGAATTTATAGCTTTATTTTCAAATAGGGCCTTCATATTCTTACGTCTAATGTTTGGTAAATAATGTTGTTCACTCTAAAAGTATTCCAATTATTTTTTAGTAATCTCTTTTATGTATGAAACCACTCTAATGTACTGTAAAATCAATGCTCTATGAAAATTTTGATAATTCTGGTGTGGGCATTCTTCTTTGCATTGTGCTCCATTGGTGGTGAAACCTATATCCAAGAGGGGATAGTATTTACTTAACTTTGCAACTTGTACAGAAATATCCACCACAACTTTCCTGGGATAATCCCCTATTGATAATCATTAACTCCAGTTGTCTGCAGTATGCTTCAAAATGTCATTATCAGAAACCATTCTAGCCAATCATATGAACTGACTTTTGAAAATACTTTTTTTCATAGGAAAAAAGATGAAAACTTTTATAGTGCAAGTAGTGTTACTAAAAGTTGATTTCCTATATATATATATATATATATATATATATATATATATATATATATATATATATATATTAGATTTAAAACTTTCCTCTACCTCTGTAATGGTCAGATCAAGATAATTGTTGAAGATAGTTAACCTCCCTACAATAAATTTTAAATGTAAACCTAAGAAAATCAGAACTGTTAGTGTATTACTAATAAATGAAGTCTAAACAATACAGATACAAGTCACAATACTCAAAAAATTAGAAGGGAAGATATGCTCTCTTTCACAGCTAAACATAACCAGATTCACAAATACTGGGGCACATGCTGCCCCCATGGTAACTCCCTTGGTTTGTTTGTAAATTTCTCCCTTTAAAATGTATAATTATGTTCCAAAATAATACTTATAACTTCCACAATAAAGTTAATATCATTATTGGAGAGGGATTTATAAGTAGTGAGTGCTATGATGAATTAATGCATTTGCAATGTTTTATATGTAGGATGAGGGTATCTGTCCCTTTATCTCTGGTAGCTTTTTAGCCATTTATGCTGCCAGTTGAGGCTATTTAAGGACCAGTGTTTTAGGACAACTTAGTTCTGATGAAGTCTTAGTATATTGAAAGACGAAAGTGCTTAATTACTTTTTTCAATGTTTTACATTATACACATCTGTGGAGTTTTGCTACCTAATTGGTGTATTTGGTTTGGCCAACTAGTATAGCTGCTGCTTTGCGTATTTTAATAAATTAGTCATCTGATGTGGCTTCCACTGCTCCTTTTCTGGTGTTGACTCAATGCACTGTTGTGATACACACACACACACACACACACACACACACACACACACACACACACACACACACACACACACACACACTCACATGTATATGTATATATACAGAGAAGCTCATTTGCATTGTCACATAATTTCATACACTGTAGGTATTAACTTAGTAATTAAGTGTACTACAGTCACGCAGTTTTTAGAAAAAATATTTGGTTTGTGTGGGTCAAATCTATTCAGTAATATGATGTTTATGTAAGACATTAATTTCTTCCAAAATATTAACTACACATACAAAATGGTTGAACTCAGTTATTCACCACACCCTAGGCAGAGAGGAGATGGGAGTTAAAGTATCAAGTGAATTATCAGCAGAGATATAATGAGAAATGCGCTGTTAGATTATTTTTGTATTAATTTCAACTTAATTTCCTCAAGTGCTTACATTTATTAATCAGCAAATTAACAAAGCATGCATTGTCATAAAATATTGCTAGTGCATCCATCTGTAACTGTAAACATGTTTTGTTTACTGGAAGTTTAACTGGAAGGATGTCATGACTCCCTTTCAGTTGTTACATTTTTATTTGTGTACACAGCTTGTCTCTTGGGAGTGTAAAAGTGTGCTGCTTAGAACTTAGAACAACTTCACATTATATTACTTAAAACTCCAAGTAAATTATGCAAGACATAGTGGAAAACAGAAACTTCAATGGAAATGTTTGCAAAGGTTGCAGAAAGTATGCATCCCCAATGAGACAAGCTGTACACAGACATAAAAGTGTAACAATTTGAAGGAAGCCATACTTCTAGTTCAACTTGCGGTGAAACAGAAATACTTATTAGCACAGGCAGAATAGGTACAATAAATTTATGAAAATCTGTGCTTTGATGCTTTCCCATTTAATAAATGAAAACATATAACAAGACTAGGTAAATATGTACAGAAATAAGCTCACATATTAAGCAAATCAAGGATAACTTCAGTGCCATGCTGATTAGTTAATAAAATCACTTAAGAAAGTTTTAATTGTACATCTATTACAGACTATCCTGTATGTCTTGTCGACATAGCTGAAGAGGAGATTGCATACAATATAGCTCCTGCAGACAAACAACTAAAGAGACTGACTGAGGGTGCTCATGAGTATGCAAAAAAATTACATTCCAAAAATGGCATTAAGTAATAAATTATTTTTTTATATTTTATTATGTTGTAAGTATAAATGCAGAAGTAATCCATACACAAAGATAACAGATGTAAAATGCTTTTAGTATACAGTTGCAGCACAATCCATATCCACCAGAAATTTAAAATGTATTATCATTTCTTATGTCATACAAGCATATCTCATTAATATTAGTAGATTACAAATGTAAAAATCACCAGCAATTGCTAGCAATATGCTGATTGTTCATGTTTCCAATACCATTTCTCAGATTCTTTTCTGAATAAATATTTAATAAATATAAGAAATCACTGTTAATAAAGAATGCACTTATGTATGACATTAAGAGTCCATTTATTGCCTCAATTTCTTGCTTGTCTCCACCCTTTTTTCTTTATTTTAAATATGTTCTACTTTGACTATTTTTTTAAATTTTTCTCCCATTTCTATTAATTTTTCTACAGGTCCAGAATCCCTGGAGTAGCCCAACCATGTTCCTCCCACTTCTGGGTACATTCATCCTTACTGGGTCAGAGTGGTTGCACTGGTCTTATAGGCACCCTGGCATGTGTAGCCTGGCAGGTCTCACAGACAGTGGGCTTTGGGACCTGGTTGAAGATGTGGTGGAGAATGTTGTGGAGAGACCTCTTCAGACAGATGAAGATGCCCTTCAGCAGGTTCAAGACTCTCTTGCCCAGTTGGTGTTGACCACTGTGCCACAGCAGGCCTTCACCTCCTCAACACTGTTTGAGGTTCTGTGGCTCAGGTGTCTTCCTGTGCCCAACTCATCTTCACCTCTCTCCTTCCCTAATCCTCTTTCCTGCACTCTATCCAAGCTGCCCTCTACATAAAAAAAGTTTTGAAAAGTGTGGGTTATATTCCTTGTAAAAAATGGAATAGCCCACTTCTCAAACATCCTCCAGCATAACCCTTTTGATGTGTTTTTTATGTGTTTCCCTTTTTCCTCACTTAATCAGAGCTGCTCAGCATTTGGCAACAATACTTATTTGATTGGCTTGAGGGAAAACCAAGTTTAAAAGTTGCTGTTTTCAGCTTGCATATAAGCCTTGCATTTGCGTGAGTCTTGGCTTACTTAATCAGAGCTGCTTAGCATTTGGTGATGACACTAGAGAGTTTGAAAAATTTTGCTTACACTTGAAGCCATCCTTGGCAAGAAAAAAAAAAACAATTTTAAGTATTATTTTGCACTTTTACTACTGCATTATTGTAGATTCTGTGCTGTTTATTATTTTTTCCTGCACATGCTTAGAGTTTTAAATTGCATTTTTTCACTGTTGTAAGGACTGCTCTACTGTAGTTGCAGTGCTCTAAATACATTGTATCTGTTATTGCTGGTGCTTTTAACAATCTATTTTGTGGTTCCCTAACATTTGGGGTTTGAACCACTCAATTTTACATTCAAAGGGTTAAAAGTTTGCACTCTTGTAGCAGGAGGGGGCTGATTTTACCTATCTGAGCTGAGAATTGCTGGTAGAAACATTATTGTGTGCTTATTTCATTGGCCTCTGGCCAAACCTAGTTTAAAAGTTGCTTTTTCAGTTTGTATATAAGCCTTACATTTGTGTGATGCTGTGCTTTGTGCAGATTTGGATAACAGTGCCCTGTATAGTCACAAACACCCAGAAGTTGTATTTTTCTCTATAAGAACTATGGAATTTCTCAGCGTCCCATGGTGCTCAAGAAAAATTTGATTTGCATGCTGAGCAGCATTGCCATATTGCATTAGCTTTAGAATACACTATTACAGCTCCCAAACCTATAAGTACCCTCTCTGAAATTTCCACAGTCTTTCGCTGCTCAAGCATCAGCTGGTTTGTGCTCAGAGCAGCACGGTAGCATCAGTTAGATGCAGCTTACACTATTTTAAGCAGCTAAACCTTCTCTGGTTGCAAACACTCCCACATTCTATTACCCTTGTAAAACACATATTAAGGACTGGCAACCATGGATAGGCACTTTTCTGCTGTCTCTGCAGCCAGATTGGGGGAAACGTGGGCATCCTACACAACATAGCAATTGCCTCATTTTTACTGACAGCCACTGAATTCTGGAACAGACTGTGACACCCCTGCACTGGCCCAGTAATTAAGGAGCCTCAATCCTTACCACTGGCAACAGTGAGGTACGTGCACAAAGGGAGGATGACAAGTACACACACAGTAAAGTACAATTTCCCCTAAGAGCACACAGAGATCACAGTCAGTCTGGGGCTGGTTTCTCACTCTTTCTCCAGATCCACAGTAAGACTCTCCACTGGCACAGCTATAAGGTTAAGATCTCAACCGAGTGGCCAAGCTAAGCTCTCCAGTACCCTCTCTGTTCAACCAGTGCTTTGTGTTCCTGGTCAAGTAGCTGACACACACACACACACACACACACACACATACACACACACACACACACACACACACACACACACACACACACACACACACACACGCACACACACACACACACACACACACACACACACACACACACACACACACACACACACACACACACACACACACACACCTGGGAAAGGCTGACACAGGTTTACTAGCTATGCCTCCTTCTGCCCAGACTATAAGGTAGTACCAGCTGCCACCAGCCACCCTACTTATCAACTACTATAAGGCCCTTACAAAGGGTGTCTGATCCTACTGTGTAATGTTACTATAAATCCAAATGGTAGTTTTGACCAAGACTTGTAAGGCTATTTATGAGTGGCCTGTACAGTGTCACAAAATACATATGCAAGTACCCTAAGAGCTTAAATGTGTGTCACAAATATCAGCCACAAAGACAGGTTTAACTATATTTAATCAGCCACAAAGACAGGTTTAAATATATTTAATAATAAATAATAAAAGAACAAGACAATACTCAGAAAACAAACACAGTTACTTCAGAGTTCAAAATCACAGGAAATATTTTAAAACAACATTGCAGGACAGTCTCACATAAATACAGAAAACATCTAAACTAATCTTTACTATATTCCTGTCTATCTCTAAAAGAGATACTATGCCCTAAGTCTTGCTTACAGACAACACTCAGGCAGAAGTACTGAGTAGATGTTTCTAGGTCCAAGACAAGATACAAAATGCCCAGTCTCTCTCTGAGAGAGTTCTTAAATTAATAATAAACATTACTGCTGGGTTATCTTGGATGACATCACTCTTTGTCACCTGACTTCAGTTCCCAGGCTAAACAGATACTAACAGAATTTTAACATCTCTGTGTGAAAAGTACAATATGTCTCAGAAGTTTGCAGAACTTTTAAGTCATAAAACAATAAAACACTTTTACATTTGAAACCTAGTAATTATTTCCGTTTCAGGACAATACAAAAACTTCTAGCTCTAGACATTGCGTCTGCTGTTGAGCTGAAACTGAGAGATAACATAATCGTAAAACACTTTAATTTCAACTTAGTTTCTTGAAGTCTTCCAAGTTAACTCTGTATGTTCCAGCTTCTACTATTAAAACATACATTGGCACAGGTATGTAGTTTATATACATTTCTGTTCTTTTCCAGTAGGGCACTCTGTGGACACATCCTTGAAGTTCAATACTGTACAAACCCTGATCAACACACACTTTTGCACCAGTAGTTTAATATACACACAAAATATAGTTCTCTTACATTTGTAAGACAAGCATATGAATCATGTTGATATTCACAAATGATGTATGATTATTTATCATATATATATATATATATATATATATATATATATATATATATATATATATATATAAAATGCCTTCCATACATTCAAACCACCACCACTGCACATGAAAGGACAAAAGGTAGAGGTGTTTCAATCTACATAAAAGATAAACAGTCCTGTAGACTGGGCAAATAATATGAAACACTTTAGCTACCATGTCTAAATAACCATAGGCATAATCCCTTACCACATGCTTGCTAGCTACAAGTCCTCCACCATGACCTAGGAAAACTATACCTCAAACATGAATGTACTGGAATCTTTTACTATTTTTTCCAATACCATACTCATGGCTGATTTCAACTACACCTCTATTAAGTGGGAAGCTTACATGACCACTAACATGCAAGCTCAAAGATTTCTAAATGTTGTCAATGTAAATGCCTTGGAACACCCGCTCTGCACTAACACTAGGGGTACAAATATCCTAGACCTAGAACTCACAGACATGGGGGAGCATTGCACTGACCCCAAGTATATCATCCTCACTGGTTACGTCAGATCACAAAGTGGTATCTTTTGAAATAAATATAAAGCTAGAACCTCCATCTAACCCCAGAACCTTTAAAAACTTTTCTAAGTCTAACTACCTCCTATTAAGGGACAGCATAACTAATTCCCAAGCTCCCCCAAACTCAGAGAATATGGAGGCCTATGTTGAGGTCTACACAAAAACATTGTACAACCATATAAACAGTTCTATAAAAACAGCAGTACCAGACCAAAATAAACCTAGGTCAAACTCCTGGTGAACCCCTGGTATAAACAGGTTGTAGAGCAAAAGAAAGAATATTTTGTCCAGAAGTAGGAAAGCTCATGCACAACAGGGCAAAGACTATCTCATTAGTTTAAACAAGCAAATCAGGAAACAAGTCAAGCCTTCAGAGCCAACTTTGTGGCAAAAATAGCCTTCCAAGCAAAGGATAACCAAAACACATTGTTTAGTTATGTCAGCAGTCTTAAGGGGAACGTCCAAAAATGTCTGGAGTTAGTTGTGGATGGTACCACCAATATCCAGCCAGAAGATATAGCAAATCTGCTGCCCAATATATTAAGCTTGAATTTCACCCCCATCACTTCCAGTTGCCTCTGAGAAAATGCCCTCCACCATTCATCTACCAGTTATCACAAAAGAACAGGTCGTCAGCATGGTCTATAAAGCTAAAAATACAGCTTTAATGGGTCATGGCAATATCATAGGATATCTCTTATACAGCTTGAGACATGACCTATCAGGCCCGCTAGGATCTCTGTTTAACCACAGCCTCCAGGCCGACTCTGTCCCTGTGGAGTGGACAACAGCAATGGTCATCTCTCTGCCTAAAGGGGACCATCAACAGACCCAGGAAATTACAAACCCATAAGTCTGACTAGCCTCATATACAAGGCCATGGAAAGAATAATCATGGACCTGATAAACAATGACATTTCCCAACATTGGACCAAACCTAGTTTAGCTTCATCAGGGGAAGGCCATGCTGTTCAATCTGGTGGACTTCTTTGAGAAGGTCACTAAGGCCATGGATAGGGGTAAAACAGTGCATACTGCCTAGCTTGACCTGGCTAAGGTGTTTAACACAATTCTTCTGTTAGATATTGCAGATAAACTCACAAAATTGGGCATAAATCCCTATGCCACCAGATGGATAGCCAACTGGCTCAAGGATAGGACACATGTTTTTAACAAGAAGCTAGTTACTAGTGATGCACCACAAAGCTCAATGGTGGGAGCTCTCCTGTTCACAATATACCTCTCTGAAGTCAATGCTAATGTAGATGGGCTTTGGCTGACAAAGTCTGCTGATGACTGCAAGTTGAGGGCAATCATAGAATTCCCCTAAGTGATGTAGCTATCCTTCAGAAAGGTCTGGCTCAGAAAAATAACTGGTACCAGAGCGATGGCCTAAAACTAAATGCAAAAAAAGCATAATTCTATCCTTTTGGAAGTTGAATACCCCTGCAAGTTACAACATTAATAGCAGACCCCTAAGAGTGGACCCACAGATGAGATATATAGGTTCACAGATGGACAGCATCCTGAACTTTGGCCACCATGTAGCCACTGTGGTGAGGAAGTATTTCAATATGGCACAGCTTATAAGTAAAGGCATGGCATTCAGATCCAAGGAATTTATAGTCCCACTGTACTCTGCCATCATCAGACCAATAACTGAGTACAATGCACCTTTTGGCATGTACCTGGCCAGGCACTTGCAACAACTGCAGCAGCCACAGAGGTTCCTTACAAAAAAAATACAGGGCGTGAGCAACATGTCCTATGCAGATCACCTAAAAGCCTTATTCCTTTACTCTCCTACTGACAATTAAGGGGTGAACTATGCCTCACCGACAAGGCATTCTCAGATCTGGTCCTAATAGAACTGTTACAAATTTGAAAAACAAACAACATGGGGATTACCCAATCCTGGGATCTAAACCTGGTCTGTGATGTTAACAAAACATGCTGGAGGGATAGATATGTGTCTCAGAGATTACCTCTTCTCTGGAAAAGGTTAGCTATTCATGTGAAACAGAGCCCTCCCCTGACCCTCTTCAAATGCTGTTTGGATCAATGGATGGAGAATCAGAAATTCACTCCTTGGGTGGCATCGACATCCATTGTGGACAAGGGTAGTGAGTAAAATACCCAAAGGTATAGGCAAAAACCTAAGCCATCCTCTAACCCTTAGGTGTTGAAAATCTGTGTTTATCCGAGTAATAATGGCAAGGCTTGTAAGGGCTCGAGCCATTAGCCTAGTAATCTCCTAGGAACCTATGTCTCCCCGTTTTCAGTCTTTCCTATCTGCCTCTTTTCTTTTAAAGAAACAGACAGGGTGTACACATAAGGATACCTCTATATAAAAACCCTTTATAGTTGTTAAAGGTATATTAATATAAATAGCTGCACTATGTACCACTTGCCTTGAATATTTCTAAAATGCTTAAGCACACCCATGTTCATCCATAACACCAGAACAATTCTGAAATTACGAGCGTTTATGTTTTCACATAGTACTTTGCATATACTTAAAGATTAATGACATCAACTTTACACATTTCATGAAAGTGGGTGTTTCCTTGCAGAAGCTTTCGCATTGCCAAAGGCATTGTAAATAACCTGCGATTGCTGTATTTGCATACAAGCATAGTGGCACACTTCACAAATAACCGCTATGAAACTACTAACCTCAGGGCTATGAATAACATCCTAAGACTACTTTTGTAGTAAGTTCTTTAAGAATGAATGGCACCTTTTAAATATTACATTTTTCACATTTCTGAGACTTTATCTGTATTCATAGTTACACAGTTTTAATAACAGAAAATGTGTTTAATTTGATCTTGGAAGTTCCCTACAGTTTCACTAAAATCATCACTGGCAACTTAAGCAAACTGGTTTGCTGTAAGTTGTTTTTAGCATTTGATTGCTTACAAAAAAGAAATATGAAGACAGATTAGCAGAAGAAACACAGAATCACCTTTCTTCTATTTTACATTTTCTACAATCACTACTTCCCTAGAGTAAACTAGTTCAGTCTTATCTAAAACTAGTGAAATTAACCCAAAGACGAAAATGCCATGTGAAGAAAGCTGCTACTAAAGAGGTTCCTAAAACAGTCAGGCTGTAGTAAGCTCACTTTATAACATTTCATTACGTCTTCTCTTGCTGTTTGACCACCAAGAGTTTCAGTACAGGAACTCTTTCCATTATGGGCATTTCCTTAACAAAAGCAGATTATCTTTCTTGAAAGACCGCGCTGTCTAGACTCAGGCTGTTTCTGATTTCCCAGACAGATTGCTGTGAAATATTGCCTCTTGCAGCATTTAATCTGGAAATTCCTCAACGTTTGCATTTTCACATTCTGTTTTTTTTTTTTTTTTGTAAGAAAAGTCTGGTATTGCCATCTAGTGGAGCTGCAAAGTAATTCACAAAGCTTTTTACACATTAATACTCCAAATGCTGCATCATTGATAACAAGTTAGAGATGACAACCTCAGTTTTAATAGCATGTAGTAAATTGTTCAGAGTTTAGCTAACATGTATTCGGAAACTGTGCCTGACATAATAGAAACATGCAAACAAACTGCACACATAAAATAATCAAGGAATATTAATAAGAAATTTAATATTTGATCCTACAAAGCCATTATAAGGGATATGGTGTGTGTTGCACATACTTCCTAGTGCAAAAAATCTCGACACAGCCAAAAATAATGGGGGGACAAATCCCCAAAAATAGGTACACATTTTAAATATTGCTCTTATAAACGTATAAAGTTGCCAGAATAAAAGGTCCTATGTTACCATGCATTTTCTTAAGGATTTAAAGTCTGAAACTCAAATGGTTGTCATTATTCAGTGAAATCAGCCCGCACTCCTCACTGATTTGCCACAAAAATCCAGAAAATCACAAATTTCTCGAGGAACAGATCACAAATATGGAGCAAAAATCTGGACATTCTGGGAAAATCTGGACACTTGAGAGATATGGTACTGCAACTTGTGTTACAGAGAAGCAAAATTAAACCAGTGAACATTAAATAGCAAACAGCTTGCGTTGGGCTGTTATTCACTTCATTTAGTTTATCAAGGAATGAGCAAACTACAAAATCAGATCATAACATTTAAACATGGGCAGATAAAATACACACAGATATAATATGTACTTTATAATATATACATAGAGAAATTCAATCCACTCTTTTTCTGATTTTTTGATTTTATCATCTACATTGGGCATTAATTAATTAAAATGGGAGCTAGAGAGCTGAGCTTTAATGTGATTATGCACAGTTTTAATTTTAATTTCAAATTCACTCTGACCATATCATGCTCTCTGAGACTCTCCACCTGTGTCATAGCACAATGGTGGGCAGCACTGCTCCATTGGTCAGCAAAACATTTACATTTTTCATTATGTAACCAAATCAAGAGCACTCAGACTTCTAAACATGCTCAGCCCCCATGGAGGAATATTTAATTCCACATATTTTTTTTCTAAGTAACAGAATTATAATAGATGTTAGTCTCAAACAACATTAATCTTTCAAAATTATCACGAAGTTCTTTTATCTGAACTGATAATCTACCTTGGGAATATGTGGACAGCAACTAGAACAGGTCAACAGTTCTGAATTCACATAGACCTCAAAAAGGATCCATCTTGGTTCCCAACAAAACTTTTAGCTGATTCAGCAATAAACTGCCTATCAATCTCATATCAAACTGCCAATACCACGTAGAAACTCATCAGTACTACATTGTTGGTTGGAATCAGTTTGTAGACATATCTGAATGTCTGATTCGTTAAAGAGTTGCTGCCAGAAGCATGTATGAATAAACAACTACTACAAAATTGAAGAAAATAAAAAACAATGACGTAGCAGCACTCAGTTTATTATTATTATACACAATTTTTAGCTCCTTGGTATAAATGCCTTCAAAAGAAGTAGAAGACTACAATATGCACACAGACACACACACACACACACACACACACACACACACACACACACACACACACACACACACACACACACACACACACACCTACCCAAAAATAATAAATTAATTAAAAACAATTAAATAATTAAACATTGAAATATTACCAATGTATTTCCATATTTAAACCATTTGGTACTAATGTTTTATATTTTAAAATGCATAAGCTTTCATTATACAATGATCTTTGCCTGATAAAATATTCATCCATAGACATAACTTGCACGTGTAATATTATAGTAGCAAGTAGTGAATTCAAATTGTTATTGTGTTTCAAAGCAAAATGCTATCCAAGGTAACTGTCTGCCTTAGCAGTGCTAATAGCCCTTAAATATACCTTAAGTTCTTCACAAAAAGTCTCTTCAATTCTCCAATACAAAATAATCCACAGTGGTATTTTAAAGCATACACTACTTCCTGAGTAATACATGTAAACTGACTGCTTGCCACAAATTTGACACAAGAGGTTCTCCGGTTCGATCCTCGGCTGGGGTGCCTTCTGTGCGGAGTCTGCATGTCCTCCCTGAGGTCATGTGGGTTTCCTCTGGGTGCTCCAGTTTCCTCCCACATCCCAAAGACATGCTGTAGGTGGATTGGACACTCTAAATTGGCTCTAAGTGTGAGTGCGTGCATGTGTGTGCCTTTTGTGGAAGGTTGGGCACCGGGCTGTCAACTCGACACTGTAAAACTCCACTGCCAATCATGAGCAGACAGTGATCCACTGTGATGACCCCTAACCGGGAAAAAGCCAAAAGAAGAAGAAGAAGAAGAATAACAGAAAACTTTAAAACAACATGCAAACAGCAATTACAAGAACCAGAAGGAGTGGTGCCTGAATTATGAACTGTGATAGGTGTACTTTGATCAACATTATATATAAAATTACTTCCAAGATGGCTGCACAGTAAGTAACAGGTTAATTTCAGCTCTCCCAGTATGAAACCAGAAATGCACATGAAACAGCCAGTAAACTTGTTTTTTTGGGTAAATTGCAGCAACGGGAAGTAAATGTACTTCCTGGATGCTAGCAAAAAAGAAAATCAATCACAAAAGGTGAGGAGAAAACAGTGACTGGGAAGAATTCTGCAGCTGTTCAGCAAAAAGCAATGTAAGCTCCAGCTTTGATGCAAGATATGACTTCCAGTAACCTAGAGGAAAAAATAAGACAAATGTACTCAGAGCTGATTTAAATAAACAAAGCACTGAAGGAGTATATCAACTCAAATAACAAAAGGCTGGAAAAAATGGACGGAGTTTTAAACAGATATTCAGACGAGGTGATCAAACTGCAAAAATCAGAGATCAAAATGAAGAAAAGGTTGGCTGAATATGAGACTGCTCAAGAAGAGATGCTTCAAAAAGTAATAGAATTAGAAGGCAGATGTCGTAGGTAAAACGTGAGATATTTACTGTACCAGAGAAACTTGAAGGAACAGACTGCATTAATTTTATGAAAGCACAAATAAGCAGCTGGACTGGTATTCTACAGCAGGAATTGTTAATTGAAAAGGCACATCATGTGTATACTGTAAACCTGGTCATGAGAAAGCATCCTAGACCTTTAATATTAAAGATGCAATCCTACCAGCAGAAAGAGTTGATTCTGACAAAACTGTGGCAAAAAGACAAAGTACTAAAAGTGGGTGGCAGTAGAGTGTTTATGGAAAATGATTACTCACTGTACACCAGGTGGAAGAGGAGTAAGTGTGGTCCACTAATCAGGGAAAGTTGAGAAGCAGGTGTGAGATTCAAGATGCTGTATCCAGCTATTTACAGAATATTCTTTCCTGGAGGGTCAAAATCATTTTTTGATGCAGAGGTTTCAAATGGCTATGACAAGAAACATGTTTAGGAGGCAATAAAAGTTTGTCAAACAAAAAGTGAACTATGAAACAGAATGAGATTCTCCTTCTTGTTCTTTCGGTAATAAAGCCCATAGAAAGACAGTGCTAGTGAAAACTTTTCCAGTGTTTCAAAGGAGAATGCTTGAGATATAGAAAAAAGCACAAGTTGACTAGAAGAACCAAGAGTACACTGGAAATGAAGCAGAAACTGGATTTGGGAGATGAGATCAACAGGAAGAAAACCAGCAACTCAGAAAATGAAAAATAAATGTGGGATTATAAAGTATTAATTATATTTGTGAAACATAACAAAACATGGAAACCTGGAAATAGTGGACTTTTTTGACTTTGTTAAACTTGTAGGGGACTCCAAAGTATATGCCCTACTTCATGCCATTAATGTTTGGAAGAATATTTAGGAGAAGGGACGAGGAGGAAAAAATTAACTCTAAATAACACAACAGTTTGTTATTAACAGTACTATTTTATGATGCATAACATAATCTGCATGCTATAAAGCAAAGCATTTTCAGTTATTTTCAAGTGTAATAGAGATACTAAAATAAACAAGTGTACCTGTTTTTTTTCTTCATCTTTCTTTCTCCTTGTTCAGTCATATGAAATGTAGGCAGTGCAGTGTAAAGAAAAGGAAAAAAAAAAGAAGAAAGGTCTGATCAAAAGAAAATGAGATGAAACTTTGATGTGCTTTTTCTTACTCTTGCATAGGGGAATGACTGCATTGAGGAAGCAAATAATTACAAAAGAACACTGAATATAATAAACAGTTTTCCTCTAGCAAATACATGACTGCTTGTAGAGGCAACTGTGTATCTGGTTCTCATGCCTCCATGTAGACAATCTGATAAGGAGTAATAAAAACAGAATACTTCTTTCTTTCAGTGGCTAGGAGATAATGTTTTCTGAAAGCATTCAAATGTTTTATCAATCTGAGGAATAAAGATAAGACAAAAACAGGCAGTACTTAGTAGAAGCACAGGTTGTACCATGCTTCTTAGCATGGATAACCTTACTTATAGGTGAATCCAAGTCTACGAGTGTGGCTGTCAGTCTGGGGCAATTGTTCCTATTAGGAGTGTTAAACTTCAGTATTTGAAGATGTACATAATTTTTGTGTTAGTATTAAGTTAATAGATTTTAGGGGTGTTCTGTGTGTGTGCGTGTGTGTGTGTGTGTGTGTGTGTGTGTGTGTGTGTGTGTGTGTGTGTGTGTGTGTGTGTGCATGTGCATGTTTTGATGGCTTTCTTTAAAACAAAAAGTGCTGTAAGATATAACAGAGGTTCAAATGGATATTACAAGAAACAACTGTATAAAAGATCAGCCTGCCAAACATTAGTGTATGCATATAACACAAGAGCTGGAGCTAGACATTAAAAAAAGCTGTTATACATAAGAAGTGGGAATAATAACCTCTTGACATAGTGACATCACTTTCTATATTATCTTTAAATGTAAATGGTCTCATAGATACATTCAAAAAAGAAAGTGTAGTGAATTATATTAAAAAATGTAGAGTACAAATAGCTATGCTACTGGAGAAATATTTGGAAGAACTGAGCATGTGAATTTGATGGGAAGAACTAAGCATGTCAATTTGATAAAGAAAGGTTTTCAGAATGGTTATTCAGTGGAATATTTAGGCCAAAGGAAAAGGGGAGTACTTACATTAATTGCAAGAGGAGCTCCAACAGTGACAGAAGAGGATAAAAAGATAATAATGGTAGATTTGTAGTACTAAAATGCTACTGGCAAGGGAAGAGGATTACACATGTATTTATATTCCATCTAAAACTGCTATAATGAAGCTTAAGAAAATTCTGGGAGAAATCATCAGCTTTCAGCAGGGAATATTACTTATAGGTGGGGAATGGAATTTGATTTGCAGCAATGAGGATGTATCGGGGGGCAGAAGGGAAATATATAACCAAAGAGGGTAGATTTTTGAAGAAACTTATGAAAGTATTTGGCATGGAAGATGTGAATCCACTAGTAGGAGTCCAGAGGGAATTTACCTATTATTCCCCAAATACAAAAAGTGGGCTAGGCTAGACAGAACTTATTTCAATGGAATATGTGCATGTATTTGAATGTTTTGATACTCATCAAACAACTACTTCAGATCACACACTAATAATAACTAAAATAAAAATGCAAGGTAATGAAATAAAAATGAGACACTGGTGCTTTCTCACCTATCTGTTGAAAAGAGAGGAATTTAAGGAATGAGTAGTGGAAGCTATTTCGGAGTTATTAGAGAAGGTAGAGATTTCTTCTGAACGTATAGCTAGGGATTGGCATACAATTAAAGTGGAGTTTAAAAATAAGGTGGACAGAAAAGAAAGAGAGATATGATTAAGAAATAAAAATTACTTAGAGGGACTGACAAAAGGTTAACGTATTGCAGAACAGGGACAGAACAGGAAGAAGAGCAATTGCAGAATGCTAAACAGGAAAGAAGGGATTACCTCAATAACATGCATGAGTTTAAAACTGCTGTTAAACAATAAGCAGCTGTTTTTAGATAATACCTCCAGAGCACAAAAACTTTTAGCACATTGACTCAGGCAACAGAACATTGAAAGAGTTGTTGCCAAGTGTAGGTAGCCTACAACAAGGAAGATAACAAGAGATCCTGTAGAGGTGCTAGAAATATTTTGGAAATTTTATGAAAATCTGTATAAAGCAGAGAAATATGAAAATCAAGAAAAGGTACAAATGGAAATGTTTATGGAAGAATTAAATACGCCAAGGTTAGAGGTAGATGAGGCTCAATGGTATTCCTGTGGAAGTGTGGAAGCTAGGAGGGGAAAAAATGATTAAAACCTGGAAGATTTTGCTTAACAGTATTTTAAGAGGAGGAGAAGCACCAACATCCTGAAAGAAAGCATTGGGGATTGTAATAGCTAAAGTGGGTAAAGACCCATCAGATCCAGCTTCATATAGATCCCTCTCAATTCTAAACCATGATTATAATTTGTTTATATCTATAATGGCTAAAAAGAATGACAAAGGTGATGATAAATTATGGATCAGTGTGGTTTTGTAGAGGGAAGACAAACATTTGATAACATTAACAGAACAATGATGATCCAGAGGGAAGTAGAATGTAAGAAAGTACCACTGTTGTTCTTGATGCAGAGGAGGCATTCGACAGAGTAAGTTGGGATTTTATGAACAGGGCAATGGAAGCATTTGCTTTCCCCGATAAAATTATAAGGTCAATTAGGATGATATATGAGGGATCAGAGGCTAAAATTAAAGTGAGTGGGTTCCTCTCTGATAATTTCTGTTTGAGCAGAGGAACCAGGCAAGGGTGTCCTCTTCCCCCTTTGTTATTTGAATTATATTTAGAACCATTGCAAAGAAAATAAGGGAAACAGACATTCAAGGATATAATTTATATAGTAACCAAGAAAAGCTGGCTTTATTTGCAGATGATCCAAACTGAACCACAAACAAATCCAAAATGACTCAGACTCCAAGATGTATGGAAATGTCTTCACAAAATCCGAAACCAGCATATAATAGACCAACACAAATTTAATAAAATTGATTATCCAAATAAAAACGTATGTGCTTTCGTTCCGAGTTACAGTTAAAAGGAACTTCCTCAGACAATAGATACACTAATCACAAACCCATTTATTTACTATGTAACCAATGGGAACCCATAAGGCATTCACTCCCCCTCAAAATGTTCAATCAGAATAAAACATTCTGACACACTTCCAAAAGCATGTCATACTTCTAGCGGTAAGCAGAACAAGTTACAATGTTCCAAACTAAAAACCATTGATACATATAATATAAAGACTGTTCAAAAACTATCTTGTTAAAGCTTTCAGCTTTAGTAAACATTTAATTGATTCTGCACCATTCAGCCCTGGCCAGAAGCGGGCATTTAATCTAATTTGCCACGCCAATTCTTTTTTTTTCTAAAATAACTGGCCAAGCTCCCCCTCGCTCTGTTAAATACAAAGCATCAATTATAATAAATTTAAAACTGTGATCTGTTTTCAGTTCCTTTTAACTGTAACTCAGAACAAAAGCTTTACGTTTTTATTTGGATAATCAATTTTATTAAAGTTGTGTTGTTGTATTATATGCTGGTTTCGTATTTTGTGAAGACATTTCCATACATCTTGGAGTTTGAGTTTATTTGCAGATGAGAAAACTAGAAAAGGACATCTTAGTGCTGTGGAACATTTTAATGAAGGTAAGACAAAGGCAATAGCTGTAAACTATGTACCCACACATGAATTGGTTCAATAATATCCGTATTTATGGGGACATGGTAAAATGAAGTACTTAGGGGCATGTATTAAAAAGGAGTCTGCTGTGGCAGCCAAGGATATGTAGGAAGAAACTAAACAAAAGATAATACAAAATACAAAAACTGAGAAACTGGAAGCTCTGTTTTACAGATATGGGTAGCAAGACACAAGCAGTTAAAATGTTATCAGTCCCTTTAGTTTTATACGCAGTTCAGGCATATTTTTATCAACCAGAGGAGAACCTATGGATAACAATTAATAAAGAGCTGAAGGATTTTATCTTGGAGGGGAAGATGGCAAGAGTCAAGTGGGATAAGCTGATTCTTCCAATAGAACAAAGTGGTTTGGGATTACTTGATTTGAAGGGGTATTTCAGAGCTATATATTTAAGGCTCATATACATAGCACAAGCAGAAACCTGTAATTCAAAGTAGAAAGGAATGATGATGAAATGGGGGGAGTACAAGAAACAAGGTGAGACTGGGATTTTGGATGCAGTTCCTTAAGGAGAATAACAATAATCATGCAGAATATTATATTCATAAACTAGCAGAAAGTATTCTAAAAACTAAGCCAACACATTAATGGAGAAAGAAAATTCTGCCATAGGGATTACGGCAATTAGTGGTGCAGACAATCGGCAAGAGAGGGCTGGAATTTATTGGAGAAAACTGGCAAAGGAACAAAGAAATTGGGAACAAATAATTAGAGAAGGTAATAGAATGGGAACAGGCTAAGTATTTATTTGGATGTCAGGCTAGAGATTGCTTTCCCTATCGAGGATTGATATCAGAATACAGGGAAAGAGAAAGAAATATGGGGATCTTAAGTGAAAGACCAGCACTGGTAGAATATTTATCAGAATCTAGAAAAGAAGCTGTTGTTAAAAATAGTGATAATTAGTAAAGCATATGCAATATTGCATGATAACTATACAAATCAATCAGACGAGGTTAGAAGGGACTGGGAAGAGAGATTGGATAAGCAATTCATAAAGAAACAGTGGGGGATATACATATAACTCACAAATATACAGCAAAGTCTAGAAGATTTAAGATCTTTGATTGGAAGTGTTAACATAGGTAGGGTTATACCCGAAGTAGACTCCAAAGATATTTTCCTCAGGTAGATAGCAGATGTTGGAGGTGTGATGAAGAAGAAAGAGATAATGTGTAGCATATTTTCAGGGAGCATAATTATGTATGCATGCTTTGTTATGTAACACACTGGTGACAGGGAATGAAGATATCTGTCTATAAGAAAACCCGCAGTCTACAGAAAAAAACATCACCTTTCCAATGTAAAAATATAGAAAAAAGAGGCAAGGGGCAGGTGAAAAGGAAAAAATCAAAACTGAACGTGGAAGGATTGAAGAACGTTACTGTAAGAAAAAAGAAGAGAAACACAGATGTTGACTACATGACTCAAGCTGTGGATTTACAGTGCCAGCTGGTTGAGAATTTAGCACACAATGAAAACAGTGGAATTAATAAGACTAAATAGTGATGAAGATCTAGCCTTCATAACAATGGATAGAGCAGATAGTACTTTATTAGAAGCTGAAGATTCTTCAGAGATGGTCAGCAATGATATTCTTGTAATTGGAGATTCAGTTATTAGAGGAACTGATACTTATATTTGCAGAGATGATAATGAACATTGAGTAGTATTTTGCTTGCCAGGAGCAAAAATAGAAGATGTGAAACAAGCTTTGGAATGCCTTAATGTAAGGAAGTATGGATCTGTTTTTATTCATGTTGGTACAAATGATGTCACCAACAAATATTCTCTGACTGTTAGTCAGGAACTGACAGCCCTCCTAGATAGTATAGCTTGTACTGGTGTTAGGACATATTTTTCACAAATCACCTATAGAAAGGATAGTCAGGTCACTGTGATTGAAAAGATTTTTTGGATAAACACCTACATGGAAAAAATGTCCTGTTTAAAAAATGGAAATGTGTAGAGCATCCAAGCCTTCTTTTGGGCACACATGTGCTTATACAGGATGGTGTGCATTTGTCTAGATCAGGGAAGAGAATTTTTAAAGCAGATATTTTGCAATATTTGATAAACACTAGCAAGGATTTTTGCCAGGTCAAAAATGTAACAGTTTACAGATAGCAACATTTGATGCATCTCTGATGGTTGTTAATGCTAGGAGCATTAATAATAAAGTTTTTTATTAGAAAATTTGCTATGTTCCCACAAGATTCATGTTGTTATAGTTTGTGAAACATGGTCAAAGAACAATGACTGGAAACCAGTTCCGTCAGGGTATAAATGTTCTTACTGTAACAGACATTCTAACAAAAAATAAGGTGGAGGTGTTATGATAGGCATTAAAGACAGCTATGAGACTTGTGATTATTACATGTTCAATGCTAGTACCAATACTACAGACTGTGTAACTGTAACAATAAAGACAACCCTAGAACATATAACAATTGTTGGAGTGTACAGACCACCAAAGTCAAGTGCAGATGACCTACAGGAATTCATACATTTCTTACATGAAACACAGGAGGGAAGAATAATATCAGCTGGGGACTTAAATTTACCAGAAACAGACTGGAATAATATTGATTCAATAACGTTAGTAAAGAAATTATTTACAGAGTATATTCAGGAACAACAAATGCTTTAGATTGTAAAAAAAACCTACCAGGGGACGGAATATACTAGATATTGTTTGTGTTCCTAAAGAAATTACTGTAACTTCAAGTCAAGTTTTACCACCATTGATGTGCAGTGATCATGGGGTCATAAAGATTAATTTGTTGCTAGATAATTCTGCCAAACTGAAATCTAAGCCAATGCACAGAAGGTTAATTACAGATTATAGGGAAGCAGAAAAGTTGCTATATAAAACTAACTGGAGTGAGGTGTTCAGTGGAAAAACTGCAGATGGAATGTGAAAAGTTTTGAAAGAAAAACTGAGTGCAAAAAGTCAAAAAAATGTTTAACATCAGGATCTAGGCATGTAACATTAGGGGGGTATATTTCCATAAGAACAAGATACCTGATTAAGGTGAGAGACAAAAAAAATTAAGAAATGGAAGAGAGGTTGAACTACAACTTTCAAAACTGAAATAAATGAGCTGGACAAACAGATTAAACATAGTGTTAGACAAGATCAAGAAAAATTTGAAGAAAATTTATATAAAGATATTGAGCATAATAGGAAAACTTTTTATAGATACATAAGATGTGGAAGGAGTAAAGATACACAAATTGATAAACTGTGGAGATTCTAAAATTTATTCTCAGACACAACAGATTGTAGATTATTTACAAAATCTTATGCAAAACAGTTTGGCTCCACAAAAGGGGTGGTACATTGTCCTAGTGACATCCAGGTAACCACAGATACTGGAATCAAATTAGATTATATTGAAAAAGAACTGTGCAAACTGGATCCAAACAAAGCACAGGGAGGAGACGAAATAAGTAACAATGATTTGAGAACACTTAAGCAAGAACTTACACTGCCATTACATCTATTATTTACTAGGTGATATAAATATGGGGAGATTCCTCAAGATTGGAGACATGCACTTATTAAACCTATCTTTAAGTGAAAGGGGAGTAGGACAAACCCAGAATCATATAGACCCTTAAGTCTACTTTCATGTTGTGGAAAAATAATGGAGAAGGTAATACTGGATAAGTTATTGTCAGAACTGGATAGGTTGGGACTTGAGACCATATATCAGCATGCATATGTTGAAAACAGATATATTACCACCTGTAATATGATGTTCTATGACAATATAATAACAGCTATTAATAAAAAATTGTGCTGTGATGTGATTTATATAGATTTAGTTTCAGCATTTGACAGGGTCATGCACAAAACACTGATCAATAAATTCGTACAACTAGGTATTGATGTACTGTTGATAAGATGGATAGCTGCATGGCTTATAAATAGACATGGCAAGTATCACACACCAACTGGACAGGTGAAATCTTTGGTTACAGCCAAGGTGTCCCACAGGGCTCTGTACTAGGCCCTTACTTGTTTAGATTGTATCTTTCAGACCTTACTTTTTCATCTGAAGTGTTCTACAGTCTATATGCTGACAACCTGAAATTGGGTAAACTGATTACAAGTGTTACCAATAAGGCATGTCTGCAAAATAATTTGACTAAATTGACCATTTGGGCACAGGAGAATAATATGTTGATAAATACATCAAAAACTAAGCATATGAGATTTGGGAGACATAAACTGAAAGGTGAATATTTAATACAGCACACAGTGATTAAAACTGTAGACTCATTTAAGGACCTGGGTATATGGGTAGATTCAGCTATGAGTTTTTCTAATCATATCAACTAATTGGCTAATGATAGTTAAAGATCTATAGGTTGTATAAAAACATTTATAAAGTCTAGGAAATCAAACATAATGAAATCATTGTTTGTTAGTTAGATTAGACCCAAACTTGAGTATGGAATAACAATATGGAAACCCCATAGGAAAACAAGCATGAATAAACTGGAAAGAGTACAGCAGAAATATACTAAGGGCATCCATGGATGTGAAAATCTAAGTTATTATGAAAGACTTAAATATCTGAACTTGTACAGTGTCTCTTACAGATATTTAAGAGGAGATCTTATTCAGGTATATAGGGCATTTAGGGACAACTACCTCTGGGAATGTTTGGGGTTATCAAAAAGTACTAGAGAATCATCAGATAACCTATGTAGAAGATTCTATAGGAATGAGAAGTGTACTAATTGGCTCTCTGACAGAGTAGCTGATGCTTTGAACAGACTACCAAATTACATTAAAGCAATTACTATTTTAGATATTTTTAAGAACAGCCTGGGCATTTATTATGGGAACAAGTGTTTTGGCATATTGGCAAGCTAGAAAGGCTTTAATACCCGTGCTTGAAACATTTGTATGTATGTATGTATGTATGTATGTATGCATGTATGTATGTAATAAATTGGCAGACTTTAAAAATTCTAAAACCAGGGTGAAGAAAGTCCGCAGACGCAGGCTGTAATCCAAATGCTTTATTCACCACAAACAACATTAACGCTCAAATACTACACGTTTTCATCCACTTAACCAGCAGACTTCATCAGATGAACAGAAACAGTGGTAAAAACCCATTGTAAATACCCCACTCAAATGTAAGCTACCAGTCATAGGTGTCATTCAGTTTAACCCATCCATTTAAATACAAGTAATATGAATGTTAATAACAATTAAAAATTTAAAACTAGCCCTATTTAAGAATATACAAGTTGTTTAAAAATGCTCAACTTGTTATATGAACAGGGAATAAAACCTTTTCAAAAACTATTAAATACAAAACTTAATTTAAAATCAGTTTTCTGAGTGAGGGAATTTTTATGAATGAGTGAGTAAAACATGATCAATACCACCATCTCCTGGCCAAACATTTAAATTCACCCTGCAAAAGAAAAAAAAGTGAGAAACTGTAAAAGTACCTTCTTATAAACATGACCTGTCTAAAGTTAATGCAGTTTAAAAAAAATTATAACTAAGTAAGTGCCTTTAAAAGTTTAAAAACAGTCAGGTAGAAAGGTGGACAAATTACAATTTAGCTGCTCTGATGTTCAGCAAAGGGGCAATCGAGATATTCTCATTTAAACCAGGGTATTGACCTGCATCTAAGGTCACCTGCCAAAACATTTCTCTATATTCCAAGCGGGTTTTCCATGGACCACCCCTGATGTCAATAGGAATATTTTCTATGACAAAAAACAAAAACCTTGCTTGTGTACATATTAAGGTATGTTTAAACAGAGCATTCTTATCATTGGAGCTTCTTATGTCGTAATAATGTTCATAAATATGCTTTTTTAACTTTCGCTCCGTTTTACCTATATAGAATGCTCCGCAAAGTTCAGAAATAGCAAGATACACCATGATTGGTGGCTTACATTTGAGTGGGGCATTTACAATGGGTTTTCACCACTATTTCTGTTCATCTGATGAAGTATGCTGGTTAAGTGGACAAAAATGTGCACTATTTGAGTGTTAATGTTCTTTGTGGTGAATAAAGCATTTGGATTACAGCCTGCATCTGTGGACTCTCTTCACCCTGGTTTTACAAGTTATTAGTGGTGTGCTAGGGTGAATTTGTCTCTGGCTTTGGTGTTTTTGTTACTTGTTCATTTTTTTGAGAGACTTTAAAAAATTTCCCTACAGAATTCTCTATCAGAAATACTAGGTGAGTAAATTGATATAACTGAAGAAGGGATTTTTTGAGCTATGATAATGAAGCAGAATTGCCTAGATACTGTATAGTAAGGCCTTGCTGAGTCTAATTATGGTGGCTGCCAGAAAATACTAGAAAATGGAAATCAATGTTTAAACCAGCTGTATTATACGTAGTGAATATAGTAGCAGAGATAAAACGACTGGAATTGGGATCTTTAGAAAAGGGTAGAAGCAAATTATATAGAAAAAATGGAAATTATAGGAACAACACATGCAGAATAACATTTTGGAAGAGGAACAAGGTTTAAAAGAAGTCAGGATTTCAAAGACCTATGTAATGTTTGACTGACAATGACTGGATAGATTATAAGTGATGCATAATATTTGCAACTAAAAATATGTCAGTATGGTTTGTTTTCATTTATATAAATGTATGATTGTCTATGTCATAAGTGATAAATTAATAAAGATGTTTCTTGTTTAAAAACACTATGTATAAAATTATTATGATCTAAAACATTAGATAAATTACATCACATCGTGTAAGAAATGTTCGGAGAATGTGAAACCATCTTAGATAAAGTCACAACTTACAGCAAAATGGAACATGCTTTTTTTCTCAATGTGCACTATTTTTTTCAGACAGAACATTATTCTGTGTAACAAATTAAACCTTCCTGCTATTCCCTCCTAAATCATTAAATATTTTCACTGTATGAGCAATATTTGTACCTTCAACTTGATTAACAGATTTATGTAAAGAAGTCATTTTAGATATCCAGATGACTTTACTATAAGCTTGCTCAGAACAGGAAAAAACTGTAAATACATTTACTAAACATGTCCATAATAGTTTGAATCTCAAATTAAAAAATATTGTTTTCAATTACAGGACTTCCTTGCTCTAAGCATTTCATCATGTGGTACAAAATATGTTATTTTATTTCTTTACTTCCAGATTTAAAGAACACTGAAAAAGAAAGAAGCATCCCTGATTTTATAGCTAGCTAAGAGATTAGCACCAAGGAAGGGTAATTTGTACCTGAAATCTTTGCGAACTTTGAATGTGTTTCGAATATTGGTTGAATATTAAAGCATTTTCATGTTAGCATCAGTGGTTTGTTTTGGTTTTAGCTAAAAGATTAACAACTTTTGCAGAGACAGTAATATGATAGCTGTTTTTTAAAACTTATTCTAATCTTATTCATTTCTTTTCCAATACCCCTTATCCTATCCAAGGTTATGAGGGGGCAACCGGCACCTGTTGCATGGAACCAGTCCTTGAGAGAATACAAGTTCATCACAGGATGCTCATGCTTGTACATACAAACTCTCACACACACACACACACACACACACACACACACACACACACACACACACACACACACACACACACACACACACACACACACACACACACACACACACACACACACACACACACATACACACACACACACACACACACACACACACACACACACACACACACGCGCGCGCGCGCGCATGCATAGCCAGGATTTTTGGAATTGTAGTTCAACTTCCATATCTCCTCTCCACACACGTGTATCCTCCAAATAATTGTCTGAAAAAGACAGGCTTTAGCAAAAATGTCTTTTAACCAACTAAGTTAATCATAAACCATGATTAAAAACAATATATTCTAGCACATTTCTTTTCCCAAAACAACTAAATTATTTTTAAAAAGTGTATTCCATGGCAGACTTGATTATGTTTGGCTGTATACCTGCATTCATGTGCACCTATGAACAATTTATGGTTCGTCCAGTTAAGCTACTGGTATGTCTTTGAAATGCTGAAAGGAATTACAGGCTCGGGTGAACACTCATATGGTTAGAGGAAGGACATGTAAATTTACACAAGTGACCCCTGCTGGGGATTAAACTAGAGAGCCAAGAACTGTGAGGTAGCAGTTTTAAGTATTGCATCACTGAACTTCCCTCTTAGATTGCTTATAATATGGGAATACATTTTGTTCCTGTTTTTGCTCATTTACAGAAGAGTTACAGGTACCATGTATAAAAACATTACTCAGTCTGTAAGCAGTTGAATAGTGGACTCTTTAAGCTGACAGTACCCTTTCATTATTTTTTGTTTTAAAACTATTAACATTAATTTGTTGAAAATGTTGAATACCTTTGGATATCTGTTTCGCTGTGTAACAAAACAGGTAGAATATTTGTTACACATGAAACATCATCCATTTACTGAGATTTGAATACTTAACTTTTGCACTCATAGTATTCTGTTATCTTGCTTTATTTTTAAAGCATTCATATTACAATGAAAAAAAATATTTCTTTGTTACTGACACATAATATGCATGTACAGTTTAAAAAGCTGGTTAGATTTTTTTGTATGCTGAATAATATGATGCTTAGAGAGTATATTTATCTATTTTAGATAAATTAAAAATAAAATAAAAATAAATAAAAATTAGCAAGAAAAATCTTTAGCTACCACCTTCTTATTGCCAACTGTCATACGCCACACAAATGATACTCAAGGAAAGAAACTTGCCTCCTGCTACAATAAAATGGCTAAGTTTGCCCCTAATCTCCCTCATAGGACTCACCAGTGTCATAGCTTAACGTGATTAAACTGGCTTGAATACCACAACTATCTAACATATTCACAACTAACTATAGCATACAGACTCAATCATCATCCAGAAAAATGCCCTGCACTGCAAAACTTATTACTGACTTACTGGCCAGCAAGGGACCTCCTCTCTAATAACAAATTCTTATTACTTACAAATAAGTCAAATAATGTTGCATAAGACCCGCTCTACTCCCAATACATTGCTAAACTCTGGAATAGTATACTAACAAATAAAAGTCTCTGGCAAGTTCAATAGTTTTAAACCACTACTAAAACAACATCTTAACCAATCCTGGTCCTGCACATGCTCATCACTAGGTTATGAGTGTGTGCTTACTATATGATACTCTCCAAATATACTCTCAACCTCTCAATGAAATGACAAAACAATTTTATACGTAACTGCTGCCTGTACAATCCACTCATTTGCATGTAGGCTTTCTCTTTAGCAACTTTTACCTCTGTAAAATCTTAGTATGTATAAATGTAACTACTGTTTGCGTATAAATACAAATAGAAATGGAACTACTCTGTGTTTAACTGAAACTTAATATAATGCAATGTAAGCAAATGTTGCTTTTCTTCCCAAGTCTCCACTGAAAATGGATATTACCCAGTTGGACATTCCTGGTAAACAAAGACAAATAAATAAATACATATTCACTTTTTTATTAATTTTGCTGAGTGTCATAACTACAGGTCTAGTGTTTGGGACTCACAAAGTATTTATTCACAAAGCAATTCAAAGTTGCTTACAGGAGAAAGTTATAACAATTAATACTTGTTAGAGTGTGCTCAACAGAGTTTTAAGGTTGAAAGTAATTCTGCTACAAATATGTAACATAAATAAGGTATAAAATAAAGCCTGCTTAAATGTAGAAATAGAGTTTAGCAATATGTGATTAGCATCCATACTAAATGGCTGTGGCTTGAAAAATAAGGAATTTGCTTAATGGACATGTCTCCTACAGAGTCAGCAAAAATGTATGCATTTCACACTATCAGCAAAAAAGCTGAGCTCTTCAAGACTTAAGAACAGAATGTATGCATTTCACATGGTCAGTAAAAGCAAAAATGTGAAAAACAGGATGTATGCATGTCACATTGTCAGTAAGAGCAAAAAATGTGTTTCTTTAAAAGACAATATCAGCATTACAGGATGAAAACATGTTTTTTCTGCAAACACTAGCAAACAGATGTTCTCGTACAAAGTCCAAAATAGAGCACCATGGAGAAAAACAGGATGTAAAACTACTATAAAGAGACTATAACAGATAACATTGTTAGAGATATTTTTTGTATTGTATCTCTCATATTATCCATGCTGTTTGAAAAGTAAAGTAGTACAGTGTAACTAAAGCTGCAACAATAGTACGTGTGGTTTGTTTATACAACGTTATTTATTACTGCTCAGAGTTTGGTGCTGCATCAGTGTACACTCTGCAAGTTTCTGTGGGCAACATACTGTAAATGCAATTATAACTAGACTTTGATTTCAGCAGAATTCAGCCAGAAAGACCTAGTGTCTTAAGAAGACTTTAGATCCATCACAGTAAGCAGCACTTTGATACTTAATTTTTCAATACTCATTTTGTGCGCAGTCAAATAGTGAACAACCTCCTAAGTTCACAGTGCTATTCAATCATCTTTTTAAGTTACTAAAGTTATTTTGATAAAAATGGTGACCAAAATCTTTATCTTTTCTTGCTAATTAAGAAAAAAACAGATTATTTGTAAATATGAAACAACCTTCATTTTACAAAGATATGCATACTAAGCAACTTTTATACTCATAGTACCCTATTATCTGCTTTCAGTTTTAAGCATTCACATTTGTTTATATTGAAAAACAATTTGTGAGATGAATAAAATGGTATTTAGAGTACATAAGTATCTGTGTTAACGTCTGCATCATTTGTCTTTAAATATTGTAAATACTGCTGTACTGGAAGGGATTCTCAAAACAGCATTTATTCAAAAAGTAATTCTAAGTTGTATAAGAATGTTTCTTATTTTATAACAATCACCAAATAGATCAATGATTCAAGTATAACAATAAAAGCAGATATAGGGCATACATTCTACAACAGATTTAATTTAGCCAATTAACCAGTAGATAGTGAATCCTTACATACGTTGGTAAACCATGAAGATGATTTAAGCATTGCCTTTCTATTCAATTGCTGGTCTGCAGCAGACAATTCCAATGAGACTAATTTCTCCATTTCATTCCCAAAATCCATGGGATCAGGGAGGATGTAGTATTCCACTTTTTATGTTTTACATTGTTTGATTTTTATCAGCAAAAGATTCAACAGCTTTGGTTGAGTAGTTATAAACTTAAAAATTGAAGCATCCATTATGACGAATAATTCTTTACTTAGTTCTACCAAACTCCAGCCATAAAATACCACAGACATTCTGCAAGATTAAAGTAAAACTTTTCACAACAGGACAATCCCAAAAAGATGAATCTATTCCCCTGGAGCACTAGTATCGCACCTCCAACAACAGCGAGGTGCCCAGGATGTACTGTTTAGCATGGCTCTCAAGGTGCCTGAAGGCAACAGATAAAACAGGTTCGTACATAGCAGAGCAGGCTATTGGTAAGCATCACATAATACTAACATATAGCACAGAGCAAATAAATGCTGTCAGGGCAAGCATCACACAATACTAACTTATAACCGATTGCAAAGACATGCTGTCAGGGCAGGCATCACATAATATGTACAGCACAGGGCAAACAAGTGCTGTTAGAGCAAGCATCACATAATACTAAGTTATAGCACAGGTCAAACACATGCTGTCAGGGAAGCATCACATACTAGTAACTTATAACTGATTGCAAAAACATGCCATCAGGGCAGGCATCACATAATACTAACTTATAGCACAGGGCAACACATGCTGACAGGGCAAGAATCATATAATGCTGACTTATACCATAGGGCAAACACATGCTGTCAGGGCAAGTGTCACATAATACTAACTTTTAGCATGGGGCAAACACATGCTGTCAGGGTAAGTACCACATAATACTAACTTAATAGCACAGGGCAAATACATGCTGTCAGAGCAAGAGTCACATAATACTAACATATAGCACAGGGCAAATACAAGCTGTCAGGGCAAGCATCACATAATACTGATTTATAGCATAAAGCAAACACATACTGCCAGGGCAAGCATCACATATTACTGACTTATAGCATCACCTAATACTGACTTATAGCATCACATAATGCTAACTTATAGCACAAGGCCAACACATGGCGTCAGGACAAGTATCACATAATAGTAATTTATAGCACAGGGCAAACACATGCTGTCAGGGCAAGAGTCACATAATACTAACTTATATGGCACAGGGCAAATACATGCTGTCAGGGCAGGCATCACATAATGTTAAGTTATAGCACACTGCAAACATATGCTGTCAGGACAAGCATAATATTCTCTTAATTTATAGCACAGGTCAAACACATGCTGTCAGGACAAGCATCACATAATACTAACTTATAGCACAGGGAAACACATGCTGACAGGGCAAGCCTGACATAATACTAAATTATAGCATAGGGCAAATGTGCTGTCAGTGCAAGCATCACATAATACTAACTTATAGTGCACTGCAAACACATGCTGTCAAGGCAAGCATCACATAATAAATTAGCGGACATTGCAAATACATGTTGTCAGGTGTCAGCCACCTGGATGATTTCTGATTTCATGAAGAGGTAGCAAAAAGGAGTGTAGGAGAAGAAGGAATGGGGGCTATTTCACAAAGAGGTACATACAGGAAAGGAAGCATAAATGAAAAGCAAGCTGGTGGAGGGAAGGTATTGCACATTTTTTGTGGGGATAGGTACACTTTTTTTTATAAATATTACAATGTAATGTAGCAGTTCTCACAAGGAAGGTAACTCAATGTGGAGTAGCGTGATGAAAAATAACATAAATAGTGTTGTAAACAGAACTTTTGTTGAAAATACTGTAAACAGAATTATTTTTTAAGGCAGTCAGATTTATATTTTATTAGGCTCCATGATTGTGTTAATAAAACCGATTATCCAATAAATCTGGGAATAAAAAGGGGTTGTAACCTTTCCAGTTTAGAGAAGCTGGCCTCTCTTGAAGGGGGATCCTGGGCTTGGAACATTGGTTCTGGTGAAATGCTAAACAAAGAAGTGACAATATGGAAGACACCTAATGAGAAGGTAGGAGCACATGTAGCATGTTGGCTGCTGACCAGCACAGAAGGATGTCTGTTAGACCCGAAAGATGGTTCAGATGAGTCATCCCTGCTCTGGTTGACTGAACAGTTAAATTCATCTGCAATGTGCTCAAGGAAGGGCATGGTGGTGGCAATCCATTGCACCACTGCACTTTCAACTGCCTGACATACTTTCTGCTCACTGATAGCTGAGCCTCAGCAAATGATGATGATAGGATACCTGAGTGGTAGAAGTACAAGCACTCCCAAACCACACAACATAGCTGCAGCCACAGGAGCAGGGGCCATCTTCAGCAGATATGACATCAGCTCATTGGTGTCATGATTTGCAGGACATAGACACAATGGGAGAAATAACATTAGTGAAGATGACAGCCAGCTCTATAGGCATATAGAGATAAAGACCTGACTACTGATTACGTGACCTGAGGGCAATTAGCAGTTCAGGTGCTTGACAGAGCTGGCAGGAAGAGGCTGAGAGTGAGCAGCTACTGTCAGCAAACTCATCCTGGTATGGGGAGGAGCCTTTGCTTGCCACTTCAGTGAGAAGTAGTACGAGCTTTGGGTGTTGCACCCATGAACCATAAGCCTGTGAGTACATAATGCCATGGTGCACAAGTGCAAATCTAGGGGATTCAGCATGCAAATGTTCTGCTAACTGTGGCAAGCAGTATGCAGAACAACTCAGGAAGCCCACAAGAAGGAGGATAGGTGCTTCACCAAAAGATAGGTAGGTACTCTTCAGAAAAGAACCTTAACATTAACCTTCTGTGCCCAATAAAGCATGATTTAACTGAATTTCTTGCAAATCTCATCCTATTCCAACTAGCAGGCATTCCAACTAGATGCAACCCCAAATCTAATCAACATTCATTTAATGACTTCATTATTACAGCCTATCCAGACAATATATCTTCTACCGGCATTCACCCACCCACATTTAGTGATCACTGCTCTATGACATTCTCACTACAAAATCTTTCAAGTCAAATACCAACCTGAGCTAATATCTTTTAGACCTAAGCTCCCTCATAAAATGCCCATTCTACACTCAAAACTTGCTACTATTGATTGGTCCCCTGTACTCCCTTTTTGATGATAATGTTGCTGCCATTAAACTAACAGACTTACTACTTTCAGTTCTGGACACCCACTTCCCAGTGATTACATGGCTACTGAAAACACCCAAAACTGAATGTCTCACCAAACAACTTAAATCTTTTATGAAAATATGTGATGAAGCTGTAGAAATGTGGAAACTTGACCCCACTCTCAACAGCCTTGACCATTACAAATCTCTGAGGAGCAAGATCAAAAAGGCCACATGTAGACTCAAAATCAAGCACCTACAATCTAAACAAACTTCCCTTCTTCACTCTACTAAACAGTTCTGGCAGGAAGTCAACAAACTACCAAGAAGATCTTCCACATATGAATTATCCAGTGTAGGTTACATACGCTACCCATCTGGTAATCTTACACCTTCAGATTTCCTCATAGAATTCTCAGGCCTTCCCACATGTTCACCTACCTACAATGCAGCCAAACAACAAAGACAGCCTAACTCACCTGATGTCATTCCATCATTTTACTTCTCAAACACTATCTCTAAACAAATTTTAACCTTACCTGAACAGATTTGCATGTAGTAGTATCTACCCTTGATTCTTGTACCACTGAAGAAATTTCATCAATACCTCAGTTAAGCACATTTACATCCTTTGCCTCACAATTAATACCATGCCAAGTATTTGGAATTCATCTTTTGCCAGACCAATACCAAAAGAAAACAAGCCCTCCTTTTGCAATCACTTCCAACTCATCTCCATCTTACCCTCCCTTTGTAAAATTCCTGAAAAAATCATATGCAACCAATGTATCACTTACCTACAAAAGTACCACCTATTCTCCATCTAACAGGACAGATTCTGGGCTGGTAGGAGCACAGTAACTGTTCCATGTCCCTGGCTGATAACATCTTAACTAATATGGATAAAAGAAAACTTGGTGAAGCTCTGTTCAATGACTTAACTGTGACTTTGACATGGCCAACCATCCAATTCTACTTCCCCATCTGCAGGACACTGGGGTCAGCATTGATGTGTTTTACACCTTACTTTTCAGCTTTGGCATTCTTCTGTCATACATTACACCTGACACTGTACCAGTCATCTACAGCCCCACTGATTCTAGTTTTGACCTCCTCATTTAGACTTCTCTTCTCCTCACCCACCCCTTCCTGATACTTGAAACTGCTATTTTCCCTTCTATCTAAACATTCAGCTTCTTCTGATTTCTCCTATTTGCTGCCATTACAACTGTCTTATCTGTACTCAATTTCATCATGTTTGCTTTCATGTTTGCATTCCATTCCCCTGTCATCCACTGAAGTTCTTGTTCAGAGCCTGCATGTAATGCCACATCATCTGCATACAGCATCTTTGTTAATCTGTCCCCATTGCCCTTTTTCTAATGTCGTCCATCACCAGTATGAACAGCAGTGGGCTTTGAGATAAATCCTAATGCATCTCCTCTTCCACTTGGATCCTGTCTGTGTGAATCTGAACACTGTTTGTACTTGTGTTATTGGATCTTGTACATAACCTGCACTAATTCTACAAATGTTTCTGAGACTTTGAACCATTGCAGGACTGCCCAAATCAGCTTTCTTGGAACCCTTTCATATGCTTTCTCTCCATCTGGGAATGTCAAGTTGAACCTTTTCCTCATTTTAGCTTCTTCTAGACTATCTGTCTTACTGCAGACATTGAGCCAGTTGTGAATCTGAACTGCTCATCTCTCATCTTACTTTTGCTACTCTGTTTATCTGTTTATCAGTTACCCGGTTCTACTTTCATGCAGTGTGACAGGCGTTTGACACATCTGTACTGCCCACTGTTTTGAACATCCCCTTTGTTCTTGTGCACTGGTACTAGTATGCTTGTTCTCTAGTCATATGGTACTTGCCTATCTACCCATACTGCTATGAATACCCTTTGGAGCCATGTCTCCCCTAACTCACCCATCATCTTGATCATATCTGCTGTGACCTCATCTGAGCCTGCTTTCATTGGCTTCCTTTTCCTAAGTGCTGTTCTTACTTCATCTAGGGTGGGCTCTTCTTCTTTTGTTTCACTGTAGGAAGTGTCTTGGGCAGTATAGCTTTTATGGTGTTTTCTTCATTCAGAAGCTGCTGGAACTACTCCTTCCATCTGCTTTTGCTGCCCTGTGGACTGGTGAGCAGGTTGTTGCTTGCATCTATTATGAAGGGTATTTGATGACTATCTGCTTTATCTTTCTGTCTTTGCTTTGCAACCTGATAGTGTTTCTTTGTTCCATCCCCACTAATTATCACATTAATAACAATGTACTAAGCATGCAATCAGTCATGAGGGACTTGGGCACCCAGGTTGATAGCAACATGACTTTTGGCCACCACGTTGCCTCCATTGTACCTAAGGATTTCTACATGGCTCACCTCATAAATATGGGTATTTCATCCAGGAACAAGGAGATCATAACATCCTTGTACTCCTCGCTTATCAGACCCATTATCAAGTACAATGCCCCCTACGGCATGCACCTTGCCAAGCGCATGCAGCAGTTGGAGAGACCACAGAGGTTCCTGACCAGGAAAAGCCAGAGTCTCAAACACCTATCCTATACAGATTGGCTAAAAGCCCTTTCCCTGTACTCAGTCTCATACATACTGCTCAGAGGTGACCTGTGTCTGACATACAAGGCAATTTCAGACCCAGCCTTGATGGAGTTGCTGCATATCCGTAAGACAAACTCCACTCTTGCAACCCACATGCAAGGCCTTAACCTGGTCTGTGACATTAATAGAACTTGTTGGTGGGATAGATTTGTATCCCAAAGACTCCCCCATCTGTGGAATAGACTCCCTTTCCATGTCAAGCAGAGTACCTCTCTAGCCCTCTTTAAGAGGAACCTGGACGACTAGATGGGAAACAGAAAATATACCCCTGGGATTCCACCTGTTTCCCTGCTGGACAGGGGAAACAGGTGCTGATTTTGAGGGAGCATGGGTGAAATTTTTAGCTAGGCTTATAAGGGCCTCTGGGCCAATAACCTAGGATCATCCTATGAACCTACTGAGTTACCTTCAAGAAGATGGTAGACTGCCTCTGATGTCTTCTTTTTTTTCATTGTAACTGCAATCTTAGCCTCTTTGTTCGCTAATTTGTATTCCTTCTTTGCCCGATAATCTTTTCTATCTCCCACTTTTTTCTACACTCCTTCTTTCTTTTGATGCTGTCCAGAACTTCTGCATTCCACCACAAGCTTTCCTTATGTCCCTTGTTTCCATACCTGACTCAGCTGCATATCTAGTCTGTAGTCCTCGTACATTATGTTTTGAGATGGAGGCACTGACACTCTTCTTCAACTCCACTTATTTCCTCTATGTCTTGAGGTGCTAGAGCCATGAGTAATTCCTTGAACTGTTGTGTTTTCTATCTAGTCAACTTCCAGGTCTCCAGCCTAGTCTCTGTTGTCCTTATGAGCCTTGTCTGACCATTGCCTACAGCTGGTTGTGGCAACCAGTGGTTTATGCTGTGAGCCAACTGTTTCACTGGGGATGACTTTGCAATCACTAATTCTACCCCAATGTCTTCCTTTACTAGGGTGAAGTCTACCTGAGTTGCATGTTGGCCACTCTTCTATGTGATCTTGTGGCTGTCTCTCTCTTGCTGAACTATGTGTTGGCCACCCTCAAGCCATTTGCCATACAGAAGTCTATAATGACCTCTCCTTGTTTATTCCTGCTTCTCCATCCATGTTGATGCAGGCAGTCCTCATATCCTGTTCTGTCTGAACCAATATGAGCATTTAGGTCCCCGTTATGAACACCAACTCTTCTTGTCTTGCTTTATCTAGTAGATCCTGCAACTGTTGACTGAATGCACTCTTTTCTTCGCTATCACTCACCTGCTGTGGGGCATAGGCTGAGATTATGAATAGGGCCCTATCCTTACATTAAAGTCTAACTGACATGAGTCTATCACTCATTCTGATGACACCCACCAGTGTCTTTTGAAGACACTCTCTTGAATCTCAAGCCAAGTGGCTTTGTTGCACTTTCCTTTCATCTTGTCTCCTGGGTACAGAAGATATCAAGCCCTCTCATTAACATCACATAGTCCACTTCCAAGCTGTGTACTGTCAGTGAACCTATATTGAGTGTAGCAATCCTTAGTTCATATTTGACAGTTTGATTGGTTTTATGTCCAGTTTTTACTCAACAGAGCAATATTATGCAACCCAAACTGGGCAACAGGACACTGGATGGCCAGTAACCTATTGACCCAGGGCTGCTGGGCTTTATGGCAGGCATACACTGGCCAACAGGGACACATAGACCTTTCTCACCATTAACATGGGTCCCTGGCATAGAATGGAGTAGACCAAGAGCACAACCCACTTATGACTGATAAATAACCATTCCCATTTTTGGAGACATGAGTCAATATGACCAGATCACTTACAGCTAATTTATACACCATCTAGTGACCATCCCTGCCACTTTGCACAGTCTTTGATCTGTGTTCTCTTGTCTTGAGGATACTACACACTATAGCTGATGTCTAAAGTGGTTGGTCTATACAACTCTTCCCCTGATAAATACCATCTATGGTCTGTGCTGCTGCCCACAGCTCTATTCTTGTGTGAGTTTGAGGTGGGAACACCCAGCATGTTTTGGAGAGGTGGGAAGAACATCACAGAGACACAGAAAAAACATACAAACCCCACATAGGCACTGGCCAGAGGTAAGGAATGAACCCTGTATCTTGTGCATGGGAGGTGAAGACCTTAGCTATTATGCCAATTGTGCCAATAAGCTACTACTTGATGCCAGAAAAAAGTCCGTGTTATTTAGTACCCATAAAAGATTATCCATATCTTCACCAGTCCTTTAATATCATTGACTATGATAACAATTATATTTAAATCAGCCTCTCCTTTAGATATTTGGAGATCTGGCTAGATCAATCACTAAATTTCCATGTGCATACAGAAAAGTTGTGAGCCAAGGTCAACAGTCTATGCTACTGGGCCAACAAAATATCTCATTGCCTCTCACATCCAGCAAAGGCTGCCATAGGAAAAGGTATCCTCCTTGCCCAACTTGAGTATAGCCTCCCCTTGTTTGCTTGTCATCTGCCAGATTGCCAAATGGCTCACAGATGGGATGCAGAAAATCAAAGTAGGGAAATTATCTCCACAAGGAAACCAGTCATCAGTGGAGTCCCCCAGGGTTCTGTGCTGGGATCTCTCTTGCTTGGCATCTACTTTTTTGAAATAAAAGCCAGTACTAAAGGGCTTTGGCTGACTATGTTTGCAGTTGACTGCAAGCCAGGAGCAGTTATTGAATTCCTGACTGACTTAGCCATCCTGCAAGAAGATTTGTCCCAAATAAATAACTGGTGCCAAATTCATGGCTTGAAACTAAATGCCAAAAATGTATTATTGTATCCATTGGGAAGTCATCTACCCCAGTGAGCTACCACACTGAAAATATGCCTGTAAGAGTTGACCCAGTTGTTCAGGATTTCGGAAGTTATGTGGACAGTGACATCACTTTTAACCAACACGAGCCCAGTGTTGTAAGAAAGGCATTCTATATTGCACAGCTTATAAACAAAGAGATTGTGTGTAGATCTAGGAATGTCATTGTCCCCTTTTTCTCAGCTGTCATTAAACCAGCCATTGAGTATAATGCCCCCTTTGGCATGTATCTATCCTGACACATACAACAACTGGGATGACAACAGAGATACCTTACTAAAAGGATACAAGGCCTAAACAACATGTCCAACATGGACTGACTCAAATCCTTGTCACTATCCTCGGTATCCTGCAGACTGTGACATGACCTCTGTCTGGCAACCAAGGCATCCTCAGATGCATTACTGATGGATTTACTGCACATCAGCAAGTCAAATGGCATCAGAAATACTCAGTCTAGAGATATAATCCTCTTCTGCAATATTGACAGAACGGTTTAGAGGGACAGGTATATCTCACACAGGATACCGTTGCTCTAGAACAGATTCCCCATCTATAGAAAACAAAGTCCATCCCTGTCCATACTGAAGCTCAACTTGGACCTAAGGATGTGAAACAGAAAATGTACCTCAGGACTGCCCCCTGTACAGCTAAAGGAATGAATCATGGGCTGGGTAGGCCAATCTCTAACCAAATGGGATAAGCTAATTCAAGCACAAAAAGAGAAACTGGTTTGACTTAAAATGGCTGCCTAGTACATACCTATGTATATCAATTCATAGCTAACTCATTGTGGAATGAATGCCACTACATTACTCTTTCAAAGGCTAAATAGCTTTCCGTACAGGCCAGATCAAATCTTCTTGTTTCTTTATTCTTCAAAATACTTAAACTTGACACCTATTCCCCTATTTCTTCCAAACACTTCACTACCACTCAAGGCTATAGTCTAAGAAGCCAAGCCACATCTTGTTCCTCCTTACAAGCCCCCTTCTCTCAAACTGTACTGATCTGTAGTAGCCATTGCTTCTATCTACTGCTTCCAAAACTATGTCAGTCACTTCCTCCTTATTTAACTGATCTCACAAACATGATCTCACAGTCTACTGTTCAAACAATACTTGGTAAAACAGTTTGAATGCAACTGCCCATCTAAAGGACAAGTCACATGAAGCAATATCTCCAGGTAATAGTACCTTTGCCTCCCATACATCTGATCCACCTGATAAAATCACTCATCCTAAACCGTGATTCACATTACCACACCATTACTGCTCTAAACACACTACGCTAAAAATCTAATTTCATCTTTCTTTTTGCTGGTCTCTATTAGGTTTCCTAACATAGCAACTACTACTTGTATTTCCACCACTACTACTTCTTCTCCGACTTTAATTATCTTTTACCTTTTCTGTTCCACATATGTAACTGTTATTATATTTAGTTTGTTATATCTTATATGTATATATTTTTGTCAGATTGTTAACTCATAAATGTAAACCATTGTTATTTATATTCTGTACATTGATTTGCTACATTATGATGTTTCCAGGACTGAGTCTGTAATTGGTCATTGTTTGATCAGTGTTCTACCTTGGTAAACAAATTTAAATAAATAAATAAATAAATAAACAAACAAACAAATAAATAAAATTGGTCTCTTGCCTACCACACAACTCTTGGCTCTTTAGAATGGATAGGCCTACATGTCTACCCAGGCAAGAACTAATGGGAAATAGGGTTCTTGTCTAACCTGGGGATGCCCATCCCCTATCTCACAGAATGAATGAGCTGGCTGGTTGAAGACAGAGGTGACATTAGGTAAAGGTCCTTTAGGGAGCAAAATAAAATAAAATAAAAAAAAGATACAATATATATAGTACAAGTTATTAGAAAATTTGCAAGCTAACCATGTGTGCCATACATCTCAGCTGCCTCCTGTAGCAGCCAATATGACTAGCCTTCTGCTTCGGCCATGCTGAATGACACAAGAGACATAATAGCCTTTATATAAAGGTGAAGCTGCATACATACATTAGTGTAAAACTGCATTCATACTTGCACATGCATGATAGCAGAAACCTAGAAATGTGCCCGCATCCTCACAACTATGCTACAGACCCACATGTATGTGCAAGGTAACAGAAGCCTGATACACTGTCTCCAGCATCACAACTGAACTACTCTGCAGTAACCCTCAATATAATGTACTATGACAGACAAGCAGTAGGCACAACACAGAAACAGTCCCTCACAGTAACCCACCTGTACATTGCTTTGAATGACAGAAAAAAAAATTAAAGTTACACTTTGAAAACCAGTAGCAATTGTAAATGCTTACTATAACATTCAGGCCTTTCCTGCCTAACCTCCACTTCCTGCTGATGGAGACCTTCAGGGTAATAGCACTTCAGGTCATCATATTGCTGCCTGCATTACTCATTAGTCTTGGGGATACCAGTGGCCTCACTCAGCAAATCAACCAGGTTAGAACTGCATTCCACCAAGCAAAATGGACCTCAGAGGATCCCAGCAGCTGCTTCCTGAACTGCCTGTGGAACAGGTAAAGCATAATATTGCTTGCCTTAGCACACCAGCCAGACACTTTCCAAAAGGCATTCATTTTGGCCAGCAGTACCACAAATGTCTTGTAAAACAAGATGGCAGCCTGTGATTCGAACTAGAAATTTGAATTCTGTTTTGTGAACAGTGGAGCTTAGGTCAGCCATGAAGTGTGATATGCTTGCACATGCAAGCAACATTCACAAGCCCTCTCTCCCAGTATATCTGCGACATGCCACATATTAATGTCACCCATGTCCTTCAATGAAAAATAGTGATTCATAGAAGTACATGTTGCACAAATTGATTTACATGTGGCTTAAGTGGATGCCACCATTGTAAAATCAAACTGAACACCAAAAAAAGCACTGTAGCAGAACTAATGCAACATAATGAAGCAGGATTATGGCAAGAGAGAAGCAGAATTTTGCAAAGACATAGCCCTAAATAGCTATACAGTGTTCTGAGGTACTGTGATAAGAGGTATACCTCTGGTTTGATGTACATTGCCTTAAAACTGCAAAAAAAACTGCAAAAAAAAAAAAAAAAAAATATATATATATATATATATATATATATACATATACATACAGACACACACACACACACACAGTATGTAAAATAAAAAGTGTAGTATGGTTTAATGCAACTTGTACTTGCATATAGCCTATGTGTAACATATATATCTGAATATCTGCACCGCAGGTGAGGGAAGATAGCCCTTTGTCAGGATCGCTTATCCCTATGCTAGCCTGTATGTTCTACACATATGTGTGGTAAGCATGTGATGTGGGGACACCTTTTGTGGGCCCCTCATGTAAACCCCAATATCATACCACAGGAGCCTACTGTCACATTTTACTGTATAGGTGCCCCTTACTCTTGCTGTCAGTGAAGCCCAGTTTTCAACTATATATCCCGTGGACCCATGGGTGACATCCAATCCAGATGTAAACATGAATGTACTTGTCTCAGCCAGTTCTCTGAGTTAGTTTTGGAGAACCCCATTGTTAATAGCATAGCATATCGTCATCACCTATTGTGTTCCTTTCCCTTCCCAGACTTGTACTGCTGTGTATACGTATGGCAACTCATTGTTTGCAAGTGTAATCAACTGTCCTCAGCAATTACAGCCTGCAGCTATGTCTCTTGTTTCAGTTCTGATAGGTGTCCTAATGTCTCCAAGGGGGCAGATGGTAGAGGTTAGGCAGCTTCAACTAATCTGAGAATGGCTTCATGCTACAGTAACTCAGGTCCCATGAGTACTGCATGTTAAAAAGAGGGGATGCTCACTAGCATCTATGGAACCACATCTGTGAAACGGTGGATCATTACATAAATGCACAACCTAACAACATTAGCACCTTGTAACTCACATGATCAGGTAGCTCTATAAAAAGGTAAGCAGCACAGCAGTAGAGAGGTCAGTCACTGCTGAGGCTCACCCACCACTGAAAGCCTAAATGATGAGGAAGAGCTCTTAGCATTCATGTATGAAGATGATGAATGTGCAAGTATCATACTTGGAGGACTGGACACAGTTTCCAGGAGATTATCACCCTCATGATTCTCAGAAAGTGATACACCATATCTGTATAGCAGTTGTGCATTGCATGTTGTTGGGCTACAAATAACTGCTGCATACTTTCTATAGGTACATCAGCTGTGCAGGTACATAGGAATGTGAGCAGAGGTATGTGCCTGCTCTATATCTACAGTCAGTACCACTGACTGTATGCACTACACATGGCCTGACATGCACTATAGGTATTCTGAGTTACTGTCTTCTGTCTTGTATTGTACCTTCAGAGACTGAGCTAATGCAATGATGACACCTGGGCAGGCTAGGTGAGGACACCAGGCTAATGTCAGCACCTGTGCAGGGTCTGTTGATGATGCCATGACACAGATTAAGTCACAGTGAGATGACACACAGACACTGTTTGTTTCCCTCCTGGGTGATCTCCCAGCCATTGTTTAGGGTGAAGGTATGGACAAATCCACACCTGAGCTACACACTGTGCAACAGAAGTGTTCGCCATCCCCATGGGGAGACGTTATTTATTTATTTATTTTTTTAATGTTTGTTTACCGTATAGTGCATTGATCAATATTGTCCAATTTCAAACTCAGCTCAGGTGAAATACAAAACATTTAATAAACAAAAAAGGCAGAATTTTAGGCAATAAGATTAGTTACATAGAAAAACTGCATTATGTACATCATAGTAAACAAGCAGAGTGTAATAAGTATTCAGACATGACTATGTAAAGAAACTGACAATGAGGGTGAAGGCCATAAAGAAACTGACAAAATGACTATAGAAAGAAGAGAACATGTAATCACATTATTGAGAAGAACATACATTTTAATTTTAAGTCTGCAAGTTTGCAGTCTAAAGAAGAACTTAATTGTACCAAAGTTTATATTGTTTTAATAAAAATTGATGTAAGTCTATGTGTAGTCCATACCTCTCAACTGTAGAAATTTTCACAGAATGTCCAGATTTTTGCCTCATATTTTTGGTCTGTTCCTCATAAAATTTTATTTTCTGACAAATCAGTGGGATGATGTGAGGATTGAAGTCACTAAATAATGATATACATTTGTGCTTCATACTTCATATCATTCGGAAAAATGCATGCTAAGACAAGTTCTGTTATTATAGCAATTTTCTAAGTGTATAAGACCAGTATTTAAAATCTGCCCCTATTTCTGGGCCTTTGTCCTGCATTCTGTAAGGCTTTGTCCAGATTTTTTGCTCTAAGAGGTTGAGAGCTATATTGTAGTCTTTCTTCATTTTAGCAAATGTATGCTTATTTTGTTTAACTTTGTATCATGCGTATGGTAACATTGCCCCTGGACTTTAGAAACATCACTTAAGTGGCCATGCTATGGCTAAACATCACAGTCAAGAGTTGCACAATATGGCTCAAAAATAATTAACAATATAATGGGAACCAAGCTGAATGATGGTGAATAATTAAGAAATGAGTCAGCTGACAAAAACTGCACTGACTGCAAACAGAGGAGAATACTGTGATTAAGGTCACTTGACCTGTATATCTCAGTAATGTACATGGATCATACTTGCATCTATGTGCACCCACAAGTGCATACCCACATTACTACAAGAACTGCTGAGAGTTGTATTAAGGGTCTCCTAGCATTGTCATTTTTCCCTTTTAAATAGATAAGAAAAAGGTATACAGGACAGCTAGGGGATCAAGCAGAGGAACACAGAGAAGGACAAAGGGAAGCACTGAGATGGTTGCAAGGAGGAAGAAATGCATTGTGGAACAGATGGTCAATTTTTAAAGAAAGGTAAAGGGCAAAGAAAGTAAGGGGAGGGTGCAGGCATGAATGAGTTTAGAAAAGGTAGGAGGGGCAGACAGAAAAAACAAATACAGAGCACAAAGATCAACAGAAAGGTGCAAACATAAAAGGAGAAAACACAATGGAGAGACACAGACAGGCACAGAGAAGACATTTGATGAATGGGAGGACTGGACTGCAATTAGCCGAGGACAATGAAACACTTGGAAGGGAAACAACATACTGGGGACAGAGTGGGGTGATGACTCACTCTCAAGCTGCCCAGGGCAGCAATCAGCTAAACGTCAGTCTCCTTCTATAACTGCCTTTCTGCTGGGTCCTGCCTCTGCTGACACTCTAAGCAAGGCACAGTTAGTGGTACAACTCTTGCCAGTCATGCAAGGATGTTCTTTAGGCAGCCAATGAGGATGCCAAGCCACCAGACTACCACCACTGTCACCATCTCCTCCAACTCCTGCTGGGTAACATAGAGGGCCTTACTCGTAGCATCCCCATTGTGTATGACAACACCCCCTTCACTGACAGACCACCAGAGGCTACAATGGAACCCTACAGTCCATTGTTGTCTCAGGAGCTTACATTGAACTGAAGGGTTCCATTGTGGCCTCTTGTGGTCACAGTGGAACCCTCAAGTCCAACTCCCACTGGATGACCTACATTACTTTACAGACAAACAGCTCTGGAGGCAGCTGGAGATTCTGCAGGGGATGGCAGGGCAGGAATGGTATGATGACTGCTACCACACCACAGACACACTGTGGCTGACACTGCAGAAAACAGTAACCTAAGTGGAGACAAATAAAATAACATACATCAAATACATAAAGGTAGGATAGTGAAACATACACAGTATAGAAAAAAATTAGTATCAGATCTGTGGATGACTACCACAAATAAAAGTAGCTTGAGAAAACCATAAACTGATATTACGTATGCAATGGTAATTTGAAGGATTTGTGTGACCAGGCAGACTACAGGATGAGGGACAATTGTTAGATGTATGTCACAAGTAGAATTAAGACATGGATATTAACCACACCTGGTGGTGTGAACATTTGCTCTAGATGATTGCCACTGTTCAAGTGACACCCTGACCCTATGTGCAACAAAAAAAATGGGAAAAAGAGGTTTTGGATTGATGGATTATAGTACAGTTCAGATAGGGAACTTGGGGACAGCATGGATTTTAAAAGGTGTGTAGAGGGACCCCTACTGCTATATGTTATGCCATCTAGGCATGGAAAGGCGTGGTGGACATACCCAACTGTAATGGATTTGCAGGGAATCTTGTTAACTGTTCCGGTGTAATGTAGCAATGATAGCAAATCCATTGACTTAAATGTGGGCCACGGTCAGCATATGGCAGACAAGTACTATGATATATGCCAGTCAGTCATGTAAGACAGAGTATGTATAAAGCTAGCACACCCAATGGTAGGATACAAAATCCCCATGTGTGTGGTAGGGCATGGCACTTGGCATGCTGTAAGGTCATTTTGTGTCAGACATATGATTCCTACCCTGATTGTTTGCTCATCTTTCACTGGTCAGGTGGGTGGGACAGCATTTTCACTGCAGGAAGAGTGCAGGTGTGTCCAGAGGTGTGCAAATCTGCAGGCAGTGGTTCTTACAAGTAACTATAAAATACCATTAATTAGAGAAAATATGTTGCTATTGTATCCATACATGGCTACACTAATACAGTTGTATACTTAACCCTGTGTTTTGACAATTGGTACATACACTTTTAAAAAAGGAGCCAATTCTATTTGATCAGCTTAGAGAGCTGCAAGGCACTGAAGAAAATGAAAACATACACAAAGCATATTCCTGCAATTACACAGGTACTTATGAACCACATTACACCAAAATGCACCTGTAATGTGTACTTACTCAGGAGCACTGTCTCTCTCTCTCTCTCTCTCTCTCTGACCTCTTCTCATTGGTGCTGAAGATCAGGGTGGTGCCTCTTATAATTGTTTTGGCATCTGTACTGCTCACCTGAGCAGTTGATACCAGTTGCAGCAGTCACTACAGTGGCAAGGCAGGGACAAGCATCTACCTTATACTAAAGATCCTCATAAGAGGTCCTCATCAGGTGTTCCTGGTGCTCTTTGTACATTACTTTCAAAAATATTCTAGATTCTTCAGGGCATCATTGGGAGCCCTGTCACACTCAATGCCTTCAGAATCCATGGCCATGTCACAGGTCACAGTTCAAAGGAATAAGATACCACATTTGCTTCAGTGCAGGCTTCTGCCATCACACATCATATAATACACAACAGTAGGCACCAAGACAGACTGCCAGCACATAATGTTATCATACAGTTGCGTGTAAATGAATGGTGTGGCAGGAAGTTATTTGGGTGTGAATACCACAATAATATGACTATCCCTGAGATTCATTAGTACCTACACTAAGTGTTCACTAAGTGTACACCATTCTGAGTGAACAGACAACACAAGCATAACTCATACTTTCTTCCTCTTAATTTTAGTTTTCCTACTGATTTTCTTGCAGCAACAGCTTTAAATACTGTGGGGGAGCCATAAAGGTTACCACAAAGTGTAGACTACATGAACACTTAGTATAATATTTCTGAGTGACTAAAGCACACAAAATGTGATAGGGATGTTCTTGAATACAAATCTTGTACACTTAGTGTAGGTGTTATTGAATCTGGCCCTATGTGTCTCCCAAAGAGCCCACATCTCATGCCATTATTGCTCTCTGGCACTTATAGCCACAAAAATGTTAAATAGATCAATATGCCTGCTTGGGTCAGTGACCTGCCTGTGCATATGCAACATGCATTGCTGCTGCTCTTGCATACACATGATCAAGTACAGGTTTTGGCACAGCCTTAGTTACAGGCAGAGTGTGGAAAAAGTTGGATTTAGAGACAATTACCCAAAACTGGAACATTAGCATAAATGCCATGCTATTAGCTTTCAAATTAAACAATAAGTCCAGCCACAGTTACTGCAGTGCTCGTTATGCTATGGAATTTGCAACACTTTTGGACATTAACAGCCACAACTGCTGAGGTAAATGTTCAGGGGATGCAGCTTCCACATGCTGGGAACTGACTTGGTATATTGACTGTTGGTCTACTGTTGTGTTTAGAGTTGCAAGTGGTGGGAGGGTTGGATTGTTAACAACTAAATGCTTGCTGGGGGGAAATGCAGACTGGGAGGAGCTGACGAAGGAGTGTTACGCTGCTATGAAGTTTACTGTCACTGTTCTTTACTCTTCACCACATAACTCATATTTGTAGGGCATAAGGTACATAGATCTTTTGAGGGGGCCAGGGACTGGGGGGGTCACAGAGTTGACTACTCTTTGTTTTCCTGTGCACTGTGTGGATGTAATTAACTGTCATATTATTTCTCTCAGCCATGTGAGACTGAGGGGAGAAACTAAGATTCTGAAGATGACAATCTGCATCTCTCTCATATTTGGTGAGTGTTCGTGGGGGTGCTTTTTCAAAATATTTATCACAGATTTTGGTTGTAAGGGGAGTGCTTGTTTAACATATAACCCAATGTTTGGGTGTGAGCATGAATTTCAGGATGTTTTCAATCTGTTGACATGTCAATTGGGTGAGGTGGGGGCTTCCTTTTATCAATGTTCACCTATGATGCTTATTTGGGGGGGTGGGATTACGTATACAACTTTGCATCTCACAACAGTTCCCTCATACCCAGTGGAGGACTTGCATTAGTGCACCTTGGCAGATGGGGACATTCACCCAAACCCAGGGCCCTTCCCTACCTCATCGGACATTATACCAACCACACTAAACTCTTCCTCACTGATACCAACCTCCAACACTAATACCCTACTCATAGGGCATCTTAACATACGAAGTGTAAATAACAAAATCACCCATCTCCACTCCCTTCTTGAACACCACTCCTTTGATATTCTCTGTTTAACTGAAACCTGGTTAAAACCCTTCACTACAGACAATGAAATCACTCCCCCAGGTTACAACATCTTAAGACTCGACCGCAAAACTAAAAAAGGTGGAGGAGTAGCACTTTTATTCAAAAATGAACTCAATGTAACATTAGTACCCTGTGACAACCTGGACATTAGCAAGTCTGAACTTCTTATCTCAAAGCTTCAACTTAACCCGAAAAAATCTATCTATATAATCTGTATTTATCTACCACCAGGCAACAACGTTACTACCTTAGAAAATATCCTCAGTTGGTCCACCTCCACCCACCCACAAGAAACCATAATACTAGGAGACCTTAACCTAGACTGGACCTCTTTTAACACTAATAACCCAACCTCTCATATCAACCTCCATGGCTTTACACAGACAATAAGCACCCCTACTAGGATAAACAAACCTAATAACAAAGAAAGTATTATTGATTGGATTCTCGTGAATAAACCTCTACTAAAATATAAGTCTGGAACATTACCTGATGACTTTAGTGATCACAATTTAACTTATATTATAAGACAGAAAAATGCCCCTTACAATACTCCAATCTTTAGAACCCTACGTGATCTCAAACATTTCAACACTATTCAATTTAAAACTGAACTAAATGCCTGTAACTGGAACCCAGTAAAGACACTGCCTCTTGAAGAAGCTGTCCAATACTTTAACACCACATTCCTAACAATTCTAGATAATCATGCTCCAAAACGCTCCATCCGAATTAAATCTAAACCTGCCCCTTGGCTATCTAATGACACTAGACAAAAAATGTTACTTAGAAATAAAGCATGGAAAAAATGGCGAACTAGCAAATCTCCTATAGACCAACAGACTTTCAGGCACCTAAGAAACACTACCAAAAAAGCCATCTTCACTGATAAAAGGAGTTATTTTAGTAACCTCCAGCAAGCTAATCACAACAACCCTCAAAATTCTGGTCAACCCTAAATAGACTTCTTCACCCTGGACAGACTTCCACTCCATCCCCATCTGGGTCTGAAAAGAATTCTGCCCTTGATATAGCCAATACTTTCAACTCTTTCTTTACTGACACTATTAATGCCTTGGCCTCTCATCTCTCTAGTGACAACACTAACATCCCTGACCTTGTATCCCTCAAACTACCAAACTTTAGGCTTCTACCCATCTCTACCTCCTTTATACAGAAATGTATCCATAAACTCAAACCATGCTCCCCTTCAGCAGACCAACTTCCATCTGAATTCCTTCAAAAAGCAGCCTCCGAAATAGCCTATCCCATATCCATTCTCATTAATAGAACTATAAGTGAAGAAACCATACCTGACATCTGGAAAATCTCACACATCATACCCTTACACAAAGGAGGTAACTCCTATGATTACTCCAACTACAGACCCATAGCTCTCTTGTCCCCACTCGCTAAGATCATGGAAAAATGTGTTAGTTAATGAACCACCTAATAAAAAATAACATTCTTACTACTTGTCAACATGGCTTTAGGCCTTTTCATGGCACAACCACCGCTCTCCTCTCCTTTACTGACCTGATTAACAAGAATCGTAATAATAACATCCTGTCTTCAGCTCTCTTTATCGACCTATCCAAAGCCTTTGACATGGTTAATCACTCTCTCCTTATACAAATTCTCAAATCTCTTTCCTTAGAATCTAAAGCTGTCCACTGGTTCAGTTCCTATCTCTCTAATAGGAAACAAGCCATTCTCTGGGATAAGAAACTATCATCTCTTCTACCTATCTCGCTTGGGGTCCCCCAAGGCTCTATCCTCGGACCTCTTCTTTTCTCCCTCTTTATAAACGACCTACAAGCAGCTATTCCCCAGGCTACATGCATACAATACGCTGACGACTCCACACTAATTTGCTCTGCTAAATCCATTGCTGAACTCCAAACTAATACTCAAGATATATTCTCCAAAGTCGAAACTTGGTTCTTAAAATGTTGCCTACTCCTTAACGCAAAAAAAACCCAAACTCCTACTCTTTAAGCCTACTAATAGATCCCCTGCACTAGATTTCACTATCTTATCTAATAATGGAACCATTATATCACCTGACCCCACTACCAAACTGCTAGGTGTCACAATTGACAACAACCTTACCTTTGACTGTCACATTAATAATACCATTAAAAATGTAAACAGGAAACTCGGCTCTCTATCGAATTAGGACTTTTTTAACCTCCCCAGCCAAAGCTACTCTTGCCCACTCTCACCTCATCTCTACTCTTCTCTATGCCTCACCAATCTACACTAACCTCAAAAAAAACAATCTTCACAAACTGTCAACCACCTACAATAACATAGCTAGATTTGTTACTGGTAAGCCTTTTAGAACACATCACTGTTTAAATCTGCAGCAACTTAACTGGCTTGAACTGTCTAACATGCTACTTCTTTCCCAACTTACAGTTGTCCATAGAGCTCTCTACCAAAGTCAAAATACACCTGCACTTTCTAACCTCTTAACCACATACTCTAATCTAAACTCCCTCCGCTCATCAAACAAACTGCTAGTTTCCTTAACAAAATCTAATAACCTAGCTACTCCCTCTTCTCAAATGCCTTGGGTAAACACTGGAATCAACTTCCTACTGAACTTACTTCCATGGCATCTACTATTTTGTTTAAACAAAAACTTAGAATCTACCTGAAAAGCCACTGGATGTGTCCCTGTTCAAATCCTGATTAAATGTTAATTCCTTACCTACCACTCTCTTCTCTCCCTTTTCTTACGCCCCCCCCCCCCTTAACTGGCCATTCGCTACCTTGCCTCCTTCTCCTCACAAATCCTATTCCTTGTGTCTCTGACCCTATTCCCAGGAAGCTTATATCTTTATCACCTCTACACTGCCCTTCTACTGCTTTTTTTTGTAACTCCTGTCCCTTTACTCTCTCTTCTCATGTTACAATATGTAATAATGCTAAAGATGATAGTATTTAGATAGTCCAGGTAGTTTAATCCTTTGTAATCTAGTTTTAGGTTTCAATGTTTTAGTTCTTTTCCCTGGTCTCTCTTATTATTTCTCGGGTTTTAGAAGTTGTATTGATGTTTAATATAATGTATTTTAGTTTTATCTTGAAATTTTTCAGTCGCCTTCTTTTTGTAATCAAGATGCATTGGTTGAAGTGTTACAAGTCTGTAACTTGTTATTTGTAACTTGTTATTTGTACTCATTATAAATCTCTTATGTCCATATGTGGAGCTTTTCTCCCCGGGCCTCTGCTGAAAATGGAAATATATCCAGTCAGACTAGCCCGGTTAACAAATGTAAAATAAAAAAAATAAAAAATAAAAGATCTCCACCTAATGCCATGGGTGTCAGTGGGTGATGCCCCAGGTGGATATGACCTTACATACATATATATGATTTGGTGCAACCTGTTGAAGGCAGAACAACACCAATACTGAGTGTGGTAATTTGGTCAAAGATTAGACTAATGGTTGGAATGTAGCTACCATTTTCAGGAAACCTATCTACTCTAATTCATTTTTACACATTGTTTTACAGATGCTTTGTTTACCAAATTCAACAATGCTGCATTTTTTAGCTTTTAGTTTTAGCCCATTTTCAGAGCACTAGCTTTTAACAAATGTAAGTTTACTTTGTAGCTTCTGCACATGAGAAAGGAATTTGAGTATAACACCCAATTTTCAATCATCTGAAAACTTGGCTAACCATAGTTCCCCAGTTTTTGATTTGGGGATCATGCTGCGTGACAGAAGTCTTAGCACAGATCCTTGTGGTGCTCCACCAGGTTACATTCCTGCTGTCTGAGGGTGCTTCTGCTGCCTTCACTGTGTCGGTTCTATCCCGTAGACAAAAAGATATCTGTATAACTACATAGGGATAAAATTGGAGCATATTTAGCAAATTGAAAAATGTTGGCATGTAGCATGTCATCAAATCTTTTGGTGAGGTCAAAGTATGCTGTATGGACAGTATGACCACTATCCACACCGTGTGTTACTCCTTCAATAAAACCACCATATTAATTAGACAGGATTTACCTTTAACAAAGCCAAACTGCAGGGAGCCAAGTCTTATAATATTTTATTATCATAGTTTATCAGGTCTATTAAGACCTGTTCCATGGCCTTGCATATGAGACTTTTCAGGCTGATAGGTCTGTAATTCCTGGAATCATAGGATCATAGGATCATAAGAGATTACTAGGCTATCAACCTGGAGGTGATTTCAAGCCTAACCATTTCACCCCAATGTAATACCATAGAAATGTTAGTTAATATCCAAGACTACATTAGTAATGACTGCTCATGTCCAGGAGGGTTGTGGGCACTATTCCTGGTAAGAATCTATGGTGCCCCATCCACTTGTCCAGGTTCCTTTTGAACAGTGTCATAGAGTGCTGTGTTTCATATGAATAGGTAGCCTATGCCAAAGATGCAGCAGTCACTGGGAGATAAGTCTGTCCCTCCAGCATGTCCTTTTCAAGTTGCAGGCCATATGTAGGTCCCTGGAACTGGTGGCCCTAGTCCCATTTGATTTACGGATATGCAGCAAGTTGATTATGCTTGTGTCTGAGATTGCTCTGTAAGTCAGGCATAAGTATCCCCTAAGAAGTCTATATGATACACAGTAAAGAGAGGGACCTTAGTCGGTCTGTGTAGGGCATGTACTGGAGTCCCTTGCTCTTCTTTGTTAGAAACCTGTGAGGTCTCTCCAATTGCTGCAGGTGCTTTGTACGGTACATGCTGAATGGTTCATAGGTTCATAGGTTCATAGGTTGGTACTAGGCTATCAGCCCTAGGGCCTATACAAGCCTAGCCGTAACAATTCCCTGGCTATTTCTTCCCACATTATTTACTTTCCTGGACCCCTGTCTAGCAGGCGACTGACGTGATCCCTGGGGTGAATTTCCTTTCTCCCATCCAATCGTCAAGGTTCCTCTTGAAGAGGTCCAAAGAGGCACTCTGCTTGACATGTATGGGCAATCTATTCCAGAGTCTGGGGAGTCTCTGGGTCAGGAACCTATCCCTCCAGCATGTTTTGTTTATTGTGATGACAAGGTTTAGATCCCTGGAGCGTGTAGCTCTGAGGGATTGGGATTTCTTTAAGTGTAGCATGTCCAACAGCTCTGGGTTTGACATGGCCTTGTATGTTAAGCAGAGATTGCCTCTGAGTAGGCGATATGACAGAGTATAGCTGGAGTTTTTTAAGGCGGTCAGCGTAGGGCATCTGCTTTAGGCCTGTTATTCTTTTAGTGAGGTATTTCTGAGGCCTTTCCATTTGTTGCAGATGTCTTGAGAGGTACATACCAAATGGGGCGTTGTATTCTATAATGGGTCTAATGAGGGATGAGTACAGTGGGACAATGACCTCCTTTTTCTGGATGAAAAGCCCTTTGTGATGAGGTGTGCCACATAGAAGGATTTCCTGACTGTTGTGGCGATGTGGTTATCGAAGGTGAGACCACTGTCCACCTGTGTCCCTAAGTCTCTTATCACACTTTCTGTGTTTAGTGTACTGCCACCTGTATGGTAATTCATGGATACATGTTTTTCCCAAAGGGGATAACAATACATTTCTTGGCATTGAGCTTGAGCCCATGGCTCTGGCACCAAGCATCTGTTTCTGTAAGGCCCTTTTGTAGAGTATCCACATCATTTGGGGATTCAATAATGGCTCCCAGTTTGCAGTCATCTGCAAACTTTGTTAGCTCAGAGTCTCTTAGTGTTGACCTGTACTTCAGAGAAGTAGATGCCAAACAAGAGCGGCCCCAGGACTGAACCCTGAGGTACTCCACTTGTCACTTGTCTGGAGCTGGATTTGGAGTCGGCTACTTTTACAGTGTGGATTCTATCAGTAAGCCATTTAGCAACCCATTGGGTGACATAGGGATTAATGCCCAACTTAGTAAGTTTATCTATGATTCCAGAGTGGGGGATGGTGTCAAAGGCCTTGGCAAGGTCTAGATAGGCTGTGTGGACCACCTTACCCTTGTCCATGGCTCTGGAGACTGATTCAAAGAAGTCAATCAGGTTCAGGAGACAAGATCGGCCCTTCACAAACCCAAACTGGGTGGGGTCCAGTGTTTGAAGGTTGCCAATGTCTTTGTTTATAAGTTCCATGATAATACGCTCCATGGCCTTGCAGATAAGGCTTGTCAGACTGATGGGACGGTAGTTTCCGGGATCCAAGGTGGATCCCCTTGTGGATTGGGATAACTGTAGCTCTGCGCCACTCAGTGGGCACGAAACCTGAGGTGAGGCTATGATTAAACATGACACTTAGGTGAGGTGCCAGTTCATATTGTAGTTCATGTAGTACACAGCCGGGATGTCATCTGGTCCCATGGATGCTGTATTCTTGGTTTTAGAGAGTGCGTTTTGTACCTGTGTGGCCGTTATTACTGGAATTTGGCAATCTTCCGGTATTGAGATGGGCCATTTAGGGGGTGGGGGTGAAGTTGGCACTGAATCGATCTGCCAGGATATTGGCAATATCCTTTGGATCAGTATATTTAATGCCATTCTGTTTTAGCTCAGAGCAGATCTGAGCATTGCCATTTCGATTCTTGACATAGTTATAGAATGCTTTGTGGTTGTCTTTGGAATCTTTGGCAATTTTATTTTCGTAACTAGCTTTGGAGGATTTTATGAGGCGTCTCAGTTTCTTACTGAGGCTAGTAAGGGAGTTTTTTGCATCCTGGGATTTTCCTCTTTCCTGCAAAAGTTTCTTCCTTTTGTTGTAAAGTTTGTTTATGGCAGGGGACCACCAGATTGGCTTCCTTTTTTTGGATGAGAGCATTTTGGTTCTATTTGGGATGGCACGATTCATGCATGAGTGGATGTGCTCGTACAGTGCCTTAGTGTAGGATTCAGCAGTTGAACTTTCAGTTACCGTATGCATGGGTGTTATGAAGTGAATGGGGCGTTATACTCAATTATGGGGTAGATTAGAGCGAAGTATAAAAAGAGGTTATAGCCTCTTTTGTTCTCAAGGTGATACCTTTACTAATCAAGTGTGCTACATAGAAATACATCCATTCTACAGTAGACATATTGTGGTTGAAGTTAAGGTCATGGTCAATTTGTGAACCTAAGTCCCTTACCACTTCGTGGGTATTTAGGGTATTGTTGTTGATTTCGTAGTGTGAAGGGACATTGTTTATGCTGAAGGGAATGATGATGCATTTCTTTACATTCAGTTTGAGACCATGACTAAGACACCAGTTGTTGCATACCTCTCAACTGTACAGATTTTTGCAGAATGTCCAGGTTTTTGCCTCATATTTTTGGTCCATTTTTCATAAAATTGTAGTTTTCTGGCAAATTAGTGGCAAATCATTAAAGACTGAAGTTAGAAAGTAATGACAGACATTTAATTTTTGGACTTTATAGACTTCACAAAATTCATGCTAATGCAAAACCTGTTATTCTATCAACTTTCTAAGTTTGTAAGAGCAATATTTAAAAATTGTCCCTATTTTTGGGCCTTTGTCCCACTTTTATGCATGGCTTTGTTCAGGTTTCTTGCTCTAAGATGTTGAGAGATATGGTTGTTGGTCTGCATAAGACCCTCCTGGAGTATACTGACATCATTTGGGGATTCAATAATTGCACCCAGTTTACAGTTGTATGCAAACTTGGTCAGCCACAACCCCTTAGTTTTGACCTGAACTTCTGAGAAGTATATACCAAACAGTAGGGGGCCCATTACTGACCCCTGTGGCACCCCGCTGGTAACAGGTCTGCTGGTTGATGTGGAGTTCCCCACTTTGATAGTGTGTGTGCAGTTTGTGAGCCAATTAGCAACCCATCTTATAACAAAGGGGCTTACATTCCATGGTAGGACCACCTTTGTGAAGTGGCATTGCAACAACTGCGTGCCAAACTTCAGGGACAAAGCCAGTGGATAAACTTAGATGAATGGTTGTAGGAGCAGGTAAACCAGATCATGTTTATTGACATTTAGCATGCCACCTGGCATTTTATTAGGTTCCATAGAGGATAAATATTTTTTGTTTTGGAGAGTACTTTTAACAAGTGTTCTTTTGTGATCATAACAGGTTTGAGATCCCAAGGTATATTTTGCTTTTATATAAATCTCTCTGGGATGAAATTTGCATTGAATTTGTTTGTGATATATTTACGATATCCACTGGGTCAGAGTAGATAATATCATTATTAAAAAGCTCAGAGCAATGTTGGGTGTTATTTCATAACTTCCTGATGTAAGGGAAAAAAGGTTTATAATTATCCTTTGCCTCCTATGACAGTCTAAGTTCATGGAAGCTTTTGTTTTCCTGATATTATTTTACAGTACCTTCAATAAGTGGTTCTTTAGTTTTGCTAAATATTCTAATGAACTTTTTAATTTAGTGTATTGTTTATTTATTCATGTAGACCACCAGGCTGGTTTGCTTGTACCCTTCCCATTTTGTTTAGATTTCAAAGAGACTGACAGATTTATACAATTTTCCTTGTGAGTTCAGAATTTATTTGTATAACTACTAGCCCTGTCAACATTTTTGGGATTACAGTTATATGTGAAGTTTGACACTTCATCATAGAATTGTAGGAAGTTTGTATCTTAAAGTCTTTAAATACTTTGATATTTTCATCAGCTGGTTTGACAATTTTGAAAGAGAAGATTACCAAATTGTAATTTGACTTGGTTAGGGAAAGGCATACCTGTGGGATAGTCCAATGAGATGATACATTTGTAAGGACCAGATCAAGAACATTTGTCCTCTAGTGGGCTGTTTGAATATTTGATCCAGGGAATTCTTGTTTATGAGGCAGAGGAAATATTTGAGCATTAGCTTACATTTGAGGCATATGTATCCCAGTTTATCAACTGGTAGGTAAAACCATCCAAGATGATGGAATGATTTTGCTTTTGGAGTCCATACAACATATTTAAGAAATAGACATGTCTGGGGATACAATAAATCCATGTAGGCTTAGTGCGAAGCCTACATGGAGTTTATATGTTAGTAAGCTGAATAGTACCTCTAACTGCATATGCATGTCGCACATTGCACTTACATGAATACAGCAGTGGTTGTTGCCGGCCAAGAAACCATGTAAAGCAGCACAAATACCTGTAGACATGCAAACCCATTTACCTATGGGCAAACTAGTTCTGCGGGATTGAGCAGACAGCCACAATGACTACCAGGGTTTAATATAAGGCAATATTTATATAAAGTTCTAACATTATATGAAAGTGTAGTCAGTGCAGAGTACTGTGCTAACCTATTTTAGGCATTCTGAGTAACTTTTGTTAATGATCAGTAAGGGTACACAGACTGCATTATAAATACTTATTCAGGGGAAGTGTGTGTATTGAAAAGGACCGCACACATGAATTGTAGAGATAAATACAAGGGAAGAAGACAGGTGAAATATGGTAATGTACAGCAGATGAGGGCATGCCAATGTATGTACACCACAAAGAAAAGACAGTTGTAGCATGAACAGTAATCACATATCTACATGATACATTACGTACTGCTGTTTACAGCTCCTGTGTGGGTATAGTCATATCATCATGCAGTTGTATATTATGTGATTGTCACACATGGTGACATATCAATGGAGTAGATTATTTCTGATATACACATCCTGACAGCATCACTGGAGAGCTCATTTATCAAAGACACTATGTACAATAGGTGTTGGTGCATATTGTGAAGATTGCAGAATGAGCTGCCTGAATAGGAATGTAATGTCAGCATAGGTCTCAGCCAAGCGGGACACATAGCAACAGGGTCATGGACAACAGTAGACAGAAGCGTGCACAATCATGGACAATATCAGAATAATACCACCATTAGTCTGGATCATTAACATAAAATATGTGATTGTGACCTACTGCCAATCATGAGCAGACAAGGTGATCCACTGGAGTGACCCCTACCCGGGAAAAGCAGAAAGAGAGAGAGAGTTATTATACATGGTTCTGCAAGAGCACACTTCTACAACTGTCATGATTTGTCGGTCATTTCTAAGGGGAATCAAGCACACCTTCCTCAAAAATTAACATCTTTTGAAGGTGTTAAGACGGACACTGTTACATCTGTAGTTGAAATTATGAACAATGCTGGCTAGTTGACAGGCTTGTATGGCACACACACACACACACACACACACACACACACATATATATATATATATATATATATATATATATGCCACAATCCACATTTCATGAACATAACCCATGCCGTGAATGTTGTCAATCAACTATGTATTTACTGTGTGCATCACAGGAACATGTGTCACACATGCATTTTGTATAACAACTAAAAGTGGGTTCTGCACTCTCAACTTCTAACGGTTATACATAAAAAAGTACTTAGTTATGGCTGATAAGATATGTGGGAGTTCACTGTGACAAAATTGATACACTTAAGTAACTCATCCCTGGAAGATGTGTTGGGTGGTACATGCAAAAGAGTGCATTGCACTCAATTATTGATGCAATGAGGCCTGAGAACAGTGGGACTATAATGTCTTATAATGTGGATGTCCTGCACATACTTAGGAGTTGTGCTACATACAAGGGATTAGTCAGCACTGTCTACCTGAGTACCCAGGTCACGTATCACTTGGTCTGCTCATAGGGGTGTACTGTCTATATTGTAATTAGTTTGTGTATTTGCTTTCATAAAGGTTCTAATCTCCCCATGATTTTTATCTACTGTGTCTCCATGGCTCTGGCAACAATCCTTTGTGTGTGTTAATAATCCGTGCATTATACCAATACAAATCTTGGATTCAATATTGTTCCCAATTTGCAGTCCTCCACAAAGATGATTAGACAAACGGTGTGCATGTTAGTCCTGACTTATGAGACTTAAATACTGAACAGGAAAGGACCTAGTACAAAATGCTGAAGTATGGACTTTGTCACTGAGCTCTAGATAGAGGTGACTTCACAAACTTCAACATTATCTGTCACATATGTGATCCAGTTGTCTACCTTCTTGGTGACATAGGTGTTTATGGCCACTTCAGGCAGTTTCTCTGTAATAGTACATCTCTATTCATTTTCTACACAATCTAGGGCTCATTCTACATGAAGTACTGTTAAAGGACGTTATTAAATTACCATCGTATACAAAAGATTCCTTTGATTTTCTAAATAAAATTAAAAATGTTGTGTGGTGTGAAGACATGTATTGGCTAACACTGGATGTTAGTAGTTTATATACAAACATTAAGAACATACATGGTCTAGAGGCATTACTGAAATCAATGGGAGATTACCCACTAACACATTATGTGTTAGAGTTAGTAAAATTTTGTTTGGAAAATAATTATTTTAATTTCAACAATAGAACTTATCACCAAATACAGGGTACAGCCATGGGTGCAGCATTTGCACCCATGTATGCTAATACTTTTATGGGCCTGATGGAATTTGAGTGTATTTATACACATCACTTTGTGAAAAAATATGTTACACACTATTTTAGATTTATAGACGATTTGATTTTCTTGTGTAAAGGAGGTAAACATGAAATTGAAAATTTTATAGAAGATATACAAAAGAATAGGTTTGATATCCATTTTGATGGAATACAATGTGGAGACAATGTCTCCTTTTTAGATATAAACTTAAAGGGAATTGTAGGAGAGCAGATAATCACTAGCATACATAGAAAGTTTGATTCTATTAATCAATTTCTGATGGGCACTAGTTGCCACCCGAATCACATTATAGAAGCGATACCTTATAGTGAATTCTTAAGGATCTCCAGAATATGTAATAGTGATGAAGAATTTTCAAATGAAGTTAATAATACAATGGAAATGTTCAAGAATAGAAAATATAATATGCAAGTGTTAAAAAAAAGTAGAGATGAAATATTTTGTAACAGATATAGTAGTAGGTTTCGAGTACAAAGGAAAAGAGATAAAAAGTATAATAAAGAACATGGAGAGGTAGACAGTATTTTTATGGTATCTACATATAATATCTGTAGTAATGACATTAAGGAATGTATATTATATTTTTGGAGATTCTTGCAAAATTTTGAAGAATTAAGTGAGATGACAAATAAAAAATTAATATTTAGTTACAGAAGGGGAAGGAATATAAGAGACATGGTAGTACATACTAAATTTGAATTACCCACTCAGGAGATAGTTAGAACAATAAGAAGTGCAGGTACTGCACCGTGTGGGAAATGTAAAGTTTGTGCTCATGTGAATAGTGTCTTTCCCTATATAAATGGAATAAGTTTTAAACCCACAGGTTCTTTCAGTTGTGTTACTAAACAAGTTATTTATGTTATTAAATGTGGATGCACAAAATTCTACATAGGACAGACTAAAAGAATGCTTAAAGTGAGAATAATGGAGCACCTGAGAGACATCAGGAATAATAAGTTAGAGAGCCCTTTGGCTCAACATTTTGTGAGATTCCACAATTCTGATGTTACTAGTTTTAGGGTGTCTATATTAGAAGAGATTAATAGTAATGAAGCTAGTGAGGAAAAAATAAAAAATCTACTTTTAAAAAAAGAATTAATTTTTATTTTAAAATATCAAACATTAATACCAAAGGGATTAAATGTTGACTGTTGTTGGAAGTGTGTAATATGAACATGTCTTTTTAAATGGTAATAGATTTTTTAATTGATTAATGAATTCTTAATTGTATAATGAATTAATGGGTGTGTATATAAATATGAATAGAGATGTACTGTTATTTACTCCTTGAAGGCTTTGGTGAGCTGAGGCGCTAGAGACTTTTTATACAATAAATCGTTTTTTGGTGAACTGGCAGTTGTTGTATCCTGTAATCGGGCTGTGGTTCCAGATCGAGCTGAATAGCTGGTGTTGTGATTTATATTTAGTTTCTCTGTAATATCGGAGTGTGGATTTGTGTTGCATTCATTGGCCAGGTCAAATTATGCAGGTTGACAGTCTTTTCATCATGCATGCCCTTGGTGACCTTCTTGAAGATCTCAAACAGATGTAACAGACATGATGTAGCCTTAACAAATCAAACATGGGTGTGGTACACAGTTGGGAAATTACCTGGGTCCTTTTCTGTCCTTTCTGAAAAGGTTAAATAAGACCATAATGAGTTGTTGCTCTACCTCACAGATGAGGAGAGTTAGGATTATGGGTCTATACTTCTACTCATCAGGTGATGATCCCCTCCCCAGGTTAGATGGATGCATGTTGCACACCCTTCTATGGGAATATAGGCTGTCTGGAGGCTGTGTTGAAGTAGTGATCCAACTGTGTCTGCTAGGTCAGCTTTTAAGGTATGCTAAAGGCAACCTGTGATGTTGTCAGAGCCCATTGATCTTGTCTTATTTGCTATAGAGAGCGCAAAGATGAGCTGCCCTCCTGAGAATAAAAACAGAGTAATATTCCCTTGTATACTTTGGCTGATGGCCAGTGGTGACAGAGGAGTGAAGTGTGAGACAAACTGTCAGGTAGCAGATTGTCTATTTCCTCCAGTTGAGTATGTCTGGTGGCATCCACAAACAGCTCTGTGCTTAGTTGTGTATTCCCCTTAACATTTCACATTTATTGAAATAATTGATTTATGAAAATACTTCCAAATACAACCTTGGTCATGTATCACATGTCACACACTGGTACTGTTCACACAGTCATACTACTGTACCAATGTCACATAAGTACATCAATTGCACAACATATGCCTATATGTGTTTCATGCAAAACCTATGTTTGAATGGCCTGATGCCATATCAGGGCACATTACAGATCAGTTGTTTGTGGCTCATGCAGAACATTTACTGATACAAAAGCTAATAGTCACAAAATGGTGCTGCTGACTACCTCAATAATCCTTGGAAATATCAACACAATTGCACATACAATGAATTTTACAAGGGTGCAGTTGAATCAAAACACGTGATATTTTTGTGTATATCACAGCATTACAGCATGTGGATGAAACAAGACTTATGTGTACATGTAATCAGTATGAATTTATATTGATGTCTGTCACAGAGCATTTAATGATAGTTATGTAGAAACATGCACACCCGTACCATACTGAAAGTGTCACTGTGATGGTGCAAAGAGAACTGTGTAGAATGTTGATCTGCTCCACTACAACAAAACGTGTCTTAATAAGCCAACAATATACATAATAGTGTATCATACCATGCAGTAGTTCCCAGGAAGCATATTACTGTAGATATTATAGAAGGAGCATATGATGAAATGGCAGCAATGGCCATCAGTACGTTAGCTCACATCACAGATTGTAATACCCTTTTGTAGCCATACTGTACATCCACACCTCAACATAGCCCATGTCAATGACAGCAACATTGACAGGTCAAATGTTCATAGGGTCATAGGACATTATTAGGCTAATGGCCACATATCACATAAATCCTAGCCATTATTATACCATTTAAAACAAACTCCCTGTATCTATATGATGGAAGATAGTAAGACTATTATGTGTATTTGTTGAATTGCATTACATACTGCCACTGCCCATATGGGACTTGTGCACCACACCATGACAGAATTAGGAATCACACATACAGTAGCCTTGACATGACTTGCAGTGGCTCATGGAAGGACTCTGCTTCATGATATGTGTATGCATATTTGACATGAGGACATCCTCCACTCTTCTGCAGGAAGGATGTCATGTGGCCATAGGACAAATGAGGATGGTGGATGCATGGGGCTACATTAAATGTTCTCCTAAGTGGTAGTGAAATGAAGAGTGATTTGAAAGATCATACAGTGACCATAATGTACCATCGACCACACACACACACACACACACACACACACACACACACACACACACACACACACACACACACACACACACACACACACACACACACACACACACACCAGTAGACTATTTCTTATTTGAACATTGCACCTGTGTAGGTATAGAAGCTGAATTCCATACAATGTAACACTAGCACCACTACTTATGCTTGACTTTAACATTGTCACATTGCTCTTTATGGAGTATGATAGGAGTGTCTGTCATGAATGTGGAGTCACATCTCTGTGTAAATTGTCTCAAAAGTAATACTTGGATGTATGCACACTCAAGTTGCCTGCTGTCACATTATAGCCCCCATATATCTAGGTAAAATAACTTAAAAACACAATAATTACTGTTACTGCCACAACAGAGGTTTATCTTGAATACTATCAGAGTACATGTTATACAGGATGATGTCATCAGTGTGTTACAAGAAGATGCTCAGAGGAGGGTCTAACATAGCTGTGGGCTCACATGTCACTCTAAAATTGGTACTGTTCTGATTGTTGGATGCACACACATACCAGCTGACTGCTGTGAGAGTACAGTCTCTACCTGACTATCTAAAGATCACAGTACCTAATATAAGTACTACAGCACAAGTCCAGCTTCTATAGTGTTAGATAACACTTTGTAGCTGATGATATCAGTAGTGTCTTGTGAGAAGAAGATGGTAGTAGGAGTGTCTCACATGCTGGTCTAAAATGTCTCTAGAATGTTAACCCAGTGAACACAGACAGATACTCACACACAGACACATGCGCGCACACACACACACACACACACACACACACACACACACACACACACACACACACACACACACACACACACACACACACACCAGTTGACCACAGGAAAATTACAACCCCTACCAATTTACAGAGCACAGTACTTAACACAAGTGCCACAGCACAACTCTGGCTTTTGGAATGTCAGGCAATACTTTATAGTTGATGCCATCAGCAATGGCTGTTGAAAAGAAGATGGCAGTAGGAGTGTCTCACATGCTGGTCTAAAATGATCTCTGGAATGTCAACCAAGTGAACACAAACACACACCAGCTGACTGCAGTGAGAGTAGAACCCCTACCTAACTAAGTACAGCAGCTAAATAACTCAATACTTAATGCAAGCACCATGGCACAAGTCTGACTTTTACAGTGCTGCTGGGCAATTTGTAGTGGATGACATCATCACTGGATGTTTGAGAGAAGGTGTTTTGAAGCCTGTATGAAATGGATGTGTAGGAACATACGTCAAAAAATTGTACTCCGTGGGACTATATTGCTGATAGTAGGAGACACAGTTACAATCTTTTGACTACACACACACACACACACACACACACACACACACACACACACACACACACACACACACACACACACACACACGTGCACCCACGCGCACCCACACACACACACACACACACACACACACACACACACACACACACACACACACACACACACACACACACACACACACAAACAAACTAGTTGAATGCAATGTGATTAAAACTCCTACCTCACTATGTACACCAGCTAGAGAACTCAGTACTTAATGCACACACCTCAGCAAAAGTCTGATTTTTACAATGCTGCTGGACAATTTATAGTGGATGACATCATCATTGCATGTTTGAGTGATGATGTTGGGAGGCCTCCATTAAATGGCTGGGTAGCCATGTACAACTGTCAAGATATTTAGTTCTGCATGGGACCGGATTAATGATAGTATGATACAGACTAATGTGCCTCCGACTATGCAGATACACTTACACATACATAGAGACACACACATAATGTGGCTGCTGTACTGCTTTAACACACATGTAAGTATTTTGTTCCCAGCACAACACAGTATTTAATGTTTGCAACACCCCTGAAGTATGTATTTGCCTTGTCATGGTGGTCTTTATATATGATTCCATCATCATTACATGATGTGCTTAACATATCCTGTTATGAGAACGATGTGCAAAGTGTAAATGTACAATTTCCTGTTCTGTTTCCAATGTGTAGGTATATTTTAAGAGACAGCTTGTCAAACTAGATGCAAAAAGTTGTCAGAAATGCATGTAGCAGAAATGAGACACATGCAGCTGTTTCCCAGGATGTTGTCTACATTACCCACTTAAATTGTCACATACAGACACACAAATGTTTGTGATCATATTTGTGTGTGTTCATATTTGTGAAGAATTGCCATCCACATTAATACATGTATAAGACAATCTGAATGTGTATTGTCATTATAAAGGTGTACATGGTATGTAACAATGCAGTTTTAATATTTATTTCTGCAATGTAGTTGACATTTGGGAACTAGTACTAACATATCAAGTTTCAAGTGCATAAATGCAAGTAACACATGACTTCTCAGTATAAATATGACTTCTCAGTATACATATGTGTTCAATCATTAAAAAGTGCCTTCCCTTTGGTTGTACATTCGCATGGATTTTAATGCGATGAAGACTAACTGGGCAGTAAGCAAAAGTAAAACATGTTAATAAGCACTTTTCATAGAACACCGGTGAGCAGCTGGTTTTGCATGATCGATGGCAAAGTGTTTGTGCATGATAGATACACATTTAAGGACTCTTATGTGAACTTGAGAAGTGCTTATCCATACTGGCTATGGTAGACACAGCTAACAGATACTATGGTGTTTATAACTAGTTCATTTGGTAGATGTGTCATAAATTGTATAACCTTACAAAAGTATTTATTCTACTTTCCCCATTTGTGCATAGTTAAGTGACAAGCAAACGTGGGTCTGTACTTCACTGAAAAAATTATAAGAGTTCTATTGGTCCACTTTCCATCACACAAACATGTCAAGTGGAGGGGCAGGACAATCAGTGCTTTGGACATTACTGAGTGAAGAAGAACACAGGTTGCCTAGTTCACTCTGTGGCAGCAGGTGTAACAGCAATGAACTCTTATTTTGAGCACAGATGATACAGAGTTTGAATTCAGCTCTATTTCATTTTTTTAAATATGTATTCATGATGAAATTAAATAATTGCACATGATAATTATTGAAAATGTGACAGGGAATGACAACAGTGAAGTACTTTATAAAGACAGATGGTACTGAAGTGATTTATGTCAACAGTACACATATGGAGTTACATATTTATACAGTCATAGGTCTAAAAATTATTAGAACCATAGCTCACCTGTATTGTGAGCATTAACTTATACCAGTTGCCACAGGAAGATTGGGCTAAAAGTGTATTTTTACAGTCATTACTGTGCAGAATGCCCATGGTGATACATTGTTTGTCAGACCTGCTCATTAGTTACACATATACATTAAAGAGTTGAGTGTTTAACCATATATATATATATGACATTAAAGTTCAGAAAATAAATGTTTAATTGTAGAACCATAATTCTACTAATACACACAGTTACATATTTAATATATATCTAATATCCTGTGTATTCTTAATGCGGCTGCGAAAGGTAGTTATTTCTGTGTGCAATTATTTTTCTAATGTAAATTTTTACATATAAAATAAACCAAAACAGCAATAATAAAACTTTAGACTTTGTTATATTAGAATCCAGGCTCACCTGTATTGGAGTTCTTAACTTACACCTGCTGCCACAGGAACAAATAGGCAACAGCTGTTTTTATTTTAGATGCATTGCTATGCATATGTGGTGACTGCCTCGCTTTGCACAGTGGCAAACAACATATGATAGAAAGAATCCATTTTGAAGTTGACAAGTGTCTCTTTGGTGTCTTCAGGTGTTCTGGACCATCACATAATGCCGCTTAGTGGGTTTGGAAGATGGTAAGCATAAGATGGTAAGCATATTCTTTTTGAAATTGACAAGTGTCTGCCCATTGTCTGTAGGTGTTCTGGAAGCTTGTTGGCCATTGGGCAATAGCGCCTACTGGCATTGCACTATGGAAAGCAAAAAATGTAACAATGCATCATTTTTGAAACTGAGAATGCCTGCTTGTTGTCTGCACCATCACACTGTGATTGTACGGACTTCAGCAATGCACAAATGAGATTAGCAAAGCTCAACATGCATAACTATTGTAAAGAGTGTTTATTACTTTTCCTCACTAAAAGATAGGGATTCACTTTATATCCTCGAAATACTGAAATGTCAAAATTCAGTATTTTGAGGCTATAAAGTCGAAACCTTAAAACAACGAAAACTTCATCATTTATCTGTATTTGCACTAAGCTGCATGTCCTGCAAATAATATTATTAAAAAAAAGTAAAAAAAAATAAAGAAAGGAAAGATAAACAGCATTGCAAACTACATTGTGACACAGCTGGTATAATTCTTTATCACTCTGGATTTGAACTGTCAGACTACTGAGCCTAAGAAACACAGTAAGGGTGTCTTATTTGTCCTTCTCACAGAAACAGCTTTCCAACAGGAATGAAAATCACCATTCATATAAGCAAGTCCCATTTCCACCACAATATTATAAAGACATATAACACTTGTACACTCTCAGTTGTTTGTACATGTGTTACTTACATATTTAGTGCAATGACTGATCACACAATCATTTATGAGTACTGCTTGCACCCATGCAGCTCTGTCTTCTCTTTGTATTGTGTTCATTCTTCTGTTAGCTGTGCTGTACTCTCAGATGTGTAGTCTGCAGGGCATTTTGTATCATTGTCCTTAAAATGTATGAGAATACTACATAGACAGTAATATACAGTTTTCAAGAAAGACATGAGAGTTTAGTTATTAGTGAACAAAATTGAGAAATGTGTACTGCTCACTTCCATTTAAAAGTGTGCTACAATTACTTCTACAATTTGTAAGTGTATCCTGGGTGGCACACCCACTGCAGATAAGGCAGTCTGAATTGCTGTTGCTTTTTTCTTTTCCCTACCAGTAAGCATTCACAGTTGTAATCCATTAGCAACTAACACTGAGGTATTCCTACACCATCTGTACACCTGCTACACAAAGTCAAAAGTGTGATATTCAGCAATTCTAATCAGTTCACACCTCATTTGCATCTTCGCCATGCTCAGAGGCTTACATTGGGTCTATATTAGATAGACAAACGCTTAAATGTTGGAATCTCTAAAGGTCGACCTTTAGAGATTGAAGATTTAAATGTTCAAATATTTTTTTAAAAATTAAAAAAAAAACAACAGTAAAAAAAAACTAAAGGGTGTAAGCAAGCCCCCCTGCACCCCCCACATCCCCTGCTACTTAAATATACCAACTCCAAGATTGTGCTACAGTGTAGGGAATGGGAAATTTCCCATTTCTGCAGTGTAATGCACTGAAGTGCGATCTCGGAGTTGGTATATTTAAGTAGCGGGAGGGGTGTGGGGGTGCAGGAGGGTTTGCTCCCCAGCTAAAACCCTTCCATTTTACTTTTTTAAAATTTTGTTAGGGATTCGAACATTTAAGCATTCATCTATGTAATATAGACCACTTAAATCTACACTATAAGAAGGTAACCGTGTAGCTAGAGAACCTGAAGGTGAAGAGAGTTGTGAATATGGAGAGCACTAAAGAATATTGCTATTACTTTGGATTTAACTGCACAGAACCCTTCTGATCTTGTTACAATATGATTGTATATATGCATTAGAAAATGGAATATTTATCTGTATGCACTTCTTATAAGTTCACTTTTGGCATAGGCATTTTTGTCAGGCATTTTACTTTATCAGATAGACAGCCTTATTAAATTTCATTACAAGTGTTATTGTTACAACCAGTTATCTTATACTCTTCTATGTTATTTCAGTGAAATGTTGTTGTTGTTGTATCTTTCGGCTTTTCCCCGTTAGGGGTCACCACAGAAGAACTCCGGTCCGCTAATGATTGGCAGTAGATTTTTATGTGCTGTCCTATATTGTCAATGATATGGGTGTTAGGCTTCTAAGATGGTCCATAGATAACTCTAGAGGAGTGTTGGGTACAGGGAGAAATGAATGGCAGCCATATAAACTTGACTTTTCTGTTGTAAATGTGTACAATTTTGTGAGAATTTTTTTGGAAAAATTATAATAATTAATTAATGTGTTAGTTCTTGCTTGGTACAAACTGTCATTTGCCTATTTGTTGGGGTGGTGGGGATGGGGGACCCAAACACCATTTGTGTGTTGTTGGTTCAAGGCTCCAGAGAGCACCCATGCACTACCAGACTATAACTCATACCACACTTTTCGGCTATGTAACCTGGACCATAACACCAAGGGTGGAGGTGTGTCTATATTCATTAAGGATATCCACACCTCCAGGCTAGTTGCTCAGCATAATGCAGCCGAGGTTATCCAAGTGCAACTAACTCTGGGCAAAACTGCAATCCAAATTGTAGCTTGCTACAGATCACCCACCATGCCCCAGGATTCCCACTCCTCTTTTCTTGATGTACTGGAAAATATTAGGGTTCAACCAAACACCCTAATAATGGGCTATTTCAGCCACCCCACCATTAACTGGGAAAACTACTCATGTACCAACTCCTTCGCTCAACGCTTTCTGGAATTTATAAACTCCAATGCCCTGGATCAACTTATCCACACCCCCACTAGGGGCAACAATATCCTAGATCTAGTCATTACCAACATGAGTGACAGGTGTTCCACACCTGAAGTCAACGCCTCATTGGTCCGATCTGACCATAAGCTAATTACCCTAGATATCCACATCCTGCCCCCATCCCCCATTAAGGAAACCATGGTAAAAACTTTCTCCAAAGCCAACTTCATGCTTCTTAAGACAGAAGTGGTGAACTTCATCACACCCATGCAGATGGACAATACAGTTACAACTACTGAATCCTACAAAATCCCCCACTCTGGAATTATAGATAAACTCACTAAACTAGGTATACATCCCTATATCACAAGAGGGGTTGCCAACTGGCTCACTGACAGAACCCACACTGTGAAAGTAGCAGACTCCAAATCCGACTTCAGACCAGTGACAAGTGGAGTACCACAGGGTTCAGTCTTGGGTCTTCTCCTGTTTGGTATCTACTTCTCTGAAGTACAGGCTAACACAGAAGGTCTTTGGCTAACAAAGTTCACAGATAATTGCAAACTAGGAACCATAATCGAAACTCCTAATGATGTGGGCATCCTACAAAAGGGCCTCACTGCGACAGATGCCTGGTGTCAAAGCCATGGCCTCAAGCTCAATGCCAAAAAGTGCATTGTCATCCCCTTTGGTAAAAACTCTGTACCCATGAACTACAACATAGGTGGTAGTATACTTAACACCGAAAGTGTGATAAGAGACCTTGGGACACAGGCAGACAGTAGTCTCCCCTTTGATAATCACAATGCCACAGTAGTCAGGAAATCCTTCTACATGGCACACCTCATCACAAAAGGTTTCTCAGCCAGAAAAAAAGAGTCATTGCTCCCCTCTACTCATCACTCATTAGACCCATTATAGAGTACAACACCCCTTTTGGTATGTACCTCACAAGACATCTACAACAACTGGAAAGGCCACAGAAATACCTCACAAAGAGGATTACCGGCTTCAAGCAGATGCCCTACGCAGACCATCTCAAAAAACTCCAGCTTTACTCCATCGCATATCGCCAACTCAGACGTGATCTCTGCCTAACATACAAAGCTATGTCAAACCCAGAGCTGTTGGACATGCTCCATGTAAAGAAATCCCAATCCATCCAAGCTACACGCTCTAGGGACCTAAACCTTGTCACCACAATAAACAGAACATGCCAGAGGAAGAGATTCCTGTCCCAGAGACTTCCCATACTCTGGAATAAACTACCTATCGATATCAAACAAAGCTCCTCATTAGCACTCTTCAAGAAAAATCTTGATGATTGGATGGGAAATAGGAAATTCACCCCGGGGATCACCTCTGTGGCTCTGCTCGATAGTGGCACAGGAAAATAATTTTCTTGGGTGGCAAAAGCCAGGGTACCTTTGGCTGGGCTTGTATAGGCCCCAGGGTCGATAGCCTAGTACCTACCTATGAACCTATGAACCTATGAACAAAAGTTGCTTTTCAAGAGGTTTGTTCTTGAAATAGTGTAGTCATACAGTTTTTTCTGTGTTAAACAATATATTACTCCATTGTTATTCCCTGTTTTGGATCAAACATTGGTTTGCGTGTGAGTGTGATATGGTAGAAGCACATAACCTAAAATTTTAATACCTGGACTGTCTGACTGCAATGATTAATATTGAAATATATATGTGTATATAAGCAGGAATTTAATTATGTGGTATTTATGTGTTGTATCCTTCTCTGTTTATGTCACCTAGTAGTATGGCACCCAAGTGTACCAGTCCACGCAAACTCCCCTTCAGTGACCCAGAGAATGATGTAATTGTGCAAGCATTTCGGTTCCAAGCTACCTTTCTGCTTGAGAGAGGACGTGGGGGATATGTCTGAGAAAATGCACATTTGGAACCAGATAGTTAATGATGTAAATGACATAGGGCAGAGCAGGTCTTATGATCAGGTGCATCATAGGGCCTTTGATATGATTTCATCAGCCCAGAGGAGAGCAGCTGTAGTTGCCTGTGAAACACTGGCTATGGGGTTGCTACAGATCCACCACTGACACTAAATGAAGATTTCCTGTCCACTGTCAGAGATCCAGAGAGCTCAGTGGAAAGTGCACAACAACATGTGATTGATGTTTTTGCTGATGGTTTTGGGATGACAAGTATATGCCAGGAGGAGCTTCCAGGTAAGCTTACATATGTCAATTTACAACATTTTATTGTCTAGTAAAATATTGAAAGCAATAGTTCATGTTTTTCATTATTTTTTTTGGTTGGACATATTGATAAAATGAGACAGTTAACAACACATTTTTGTTCATTACACATGAGCATTGGGTGGATGTGCCAGGCCAGTTTTAGTTAAAATTATTGTTAATAGACATTACCTTTTGCTTAACTTCTTCCAGGACCATCCTCCCTGGGAAGTGTGGAGTCATCTGCACATGGTAAGCCAAACATTTTTGTTTGATTATTGATGACTATTTGTCAGAAACATGCATTCATCCTATGTGTGAGGTGGGGGTCATGAATGTGTATGTATTGCTGTACCATCTGTGATAGTGGCACCAGTGCTAGTTTGTTATCATATATTAAATTGTAGTATAGGTATTAATTTATTTCCTGTGTTTGTTGATTATTATCACAGGTGATCCTGACAGTGGAAGTGTAGGACTCTTACCACCTGATGTCAGAGTAGAGCAGACTTTGTTGATGATGGTGACCAAACAAAGGCACAGTCCAAGGGGGTGCAGTGGTTGAATCTGACATTGAGGTTGACATTTAGCCACCCCCTGTATATCCATCAGATACAGCCTGTAGGTCTACAAACACCAATTCCAGTGAGCCCTCAGATATTGGACAGGTAAAGGGTGACACACTTGATCAGGATAGTGTGGTTACTCTGGCTTCAGTGCCTGTTGACTCTGATGATAACCAAAGTGCAGGTGAAGTGCCACAAGGGAGAGTTGTTATGGGTGCTTGGAGGAGCCCTGCTGTCTATCCTCCGCCTGATTCTGGTGTGTCTTTATGACCCACTTGATGTATATTTAGGGCTGTCATGGAGGTTTGGGCAATTTCCAATAGGGCTTCCGAGGACATGCTTAAGACTGTAGATGTGGTACAGGCTGACATGCATGACTGCCTCTGCCATGTTGCTGATTCAGTGGATTGGATAAATGACATGATGGAATGGGCAGTGTCTGAGATGGAATGTCTGCTGGTAGGGGGTAGCATCTATGTGGACATAGATCAGCATCATCACCTGATACTAACTAATGTGGCCGTGCACGATTATGCTTCCATAGTTGCATGACTTCCTATGCTCCATCAGTGATTGAGGTGTCTATACCCAGACATGGTAATCCATGGGGTCATGGTCCTGGGCATACCTGTGATGAGAGCTTGTCCAGCAGACATCATTCACAATCAGGAAGCAGCAGCGCATCTGACCATTGGCATGGACACGCCATTGCAACTCGCAGCTGAGGCCAATGACTATGAAATGTCACTTCTACTATTCACTGATTACACCTGTCTGACATAGCAGGATGTAGAGCTAGCACAGAAATTGCATGTGTTCTTGCAGACACACACACACACACACACACACACACACACACACACACACACACACACACACACACACACACACACACACACTCAGTACCTTTTATGTCAGCATTGATATCTTGCCTCCCCAACACACACACAACACCCTGTGCAAATGATAATAAATGTGCCATATCCTTGATTTTTTTATCTTTTGGATTCAGGGATAAATACATCTTTTGTCTGATGCCCAGGGTGCATAACTGACTAAGTGCTTAGTATATATGTGTTTGTGATGCTGTTTTGAAAATTGTAATGCTTTCTTACAGGTTTTCATAATGTTTGAATCTTTAATGCATGAGGCATGTTACTTCATAGAGAGCACATCTATTGACATAAGTCAGTGCTGTCACATATTGATGTCATTGCTGTAAAAAATCAACCGCCTTCTACTAAGTTACATTAGCAAGTAACAGTATGCAAGGATATGCCATTCATTTCTGCTCTTAGACATTTATTTGCCTCTTGCAGATTGAACACTTATCTTGGAAGTACAGCAGTTAGAGTTTTAATTAGGGGCTGAGGCTGTGTGATGCTAGCAGTAGACAGCCATTGCATGGGTAAGTAAAGGTTGTGAGCATTGCCAGGCATCAATGTTACTGTATCTATGTGCATAGCATGAAGGTTTTACCCCTTAGTTGGAAAGCGTGTGTGCTATACATTGCCTCTTGGCCAGGGCAAGGCATATTGTGCTTGCCTGCATCTGCCTACACCCACAGCGGCTGCTGATTCCCCCTCCAACTCCTCATCTATGTATGGCTTGTGATAACCTTGCCAGCAGTGGTGGGATGTGTGCTCCTTCCCCCTTCATGTTCCTACTGAAGCTGTTTTCTCAGGATAATAATGTGAAGGATCGCAGAGACAGTGAAATTCAACAGAAGTACGGGGATTGTACTACAGGGCTCCCCAGATGTATCTTGCCACTGGAACCATGACTTCAGCAGTCCAAATACACACTCTGTGATATTTCTTGTTTGAGTGTACGCCTCATTATAATGTTTTTCAGTTGGTGTATGTACATTTCTGATCTTCATCAGCAATAGCTCGAGTGCATATCCTACATCCCCCAGTAAATGACCCTGTGGGATATCTCCCCTGGAGAACCTCTGATAGAGTTGAGAGTTGTGCCATATATGTGAACTGTAGTAACTGGTTGGAATGCCAGCACACACATTCAGAATGATTCTGTTAGTATTACACATAACCTGGCAGTTAATGGAGTGGAAGCCCTTTCTGTTTACGAACACCCTTCCCTGTTCCACAGGAGATGCTTTGATTTCAATATGTGTTCAGTCTATGGTACCTAGGACTTTAAGGAAGTCTACTACAGAGTAGAAATCACACATAGTTGCAGCTCTGTCCTTGGGTGTATGGGGAAACTATGTTGTAATCACTGGCATTTATTATGTTTTTAGGTTAGAAGATCCATTAGCTGGACTATGCCAAAACAAAAAGCACTATGGGGCAGCAGAGGCTTTAACCTGTATGTGGAAGCCCTGCAATGAGAAGTGCAAGCCATCCCTGGAAGACCAAGTAGAACTGTGCAGTAGTTCATCCCATGCTGACACATACTGTGTCCCCATCAAATGATATCAGCTATTCCGCTAACTGTTTCCAGTTGTGATACAAGATATATTCCTACAAAATTATGTTCATGTGAGTATGGAAAACTCTTAGGTTATCACATTTTGCAAGCACTATGTGCATTCAATAGTGCTCTATTTTAGCTGCATGTGAGTAGTGCAGAGTATTATTATAACATGCATACAAAGGTTTCTGCACAGGTATTGTGCACTTTGAAAATAATAATACACTATTGTACTCTGACTTGGAAAGCAAGAGTAACTATAAATCCCCACAAGCAACTTGCAGCCCTTAACTGCTTTGCATGTAAAGAAGAACACAGATGAGTGGGTACATTGATGAAATGATTGGCAAATGCATATTATGTGCATTTAGGGGTTAATGAATCAATTTTCCCATTGAAAGTAACAATACTATACATTTACAAATTGCTTCTGCTATCCATTAGGTGACATTCAAAGTGTTAATGCCTTGGGCATGTGTAAAGAACTGTATAGAGGTTCATATGCTGAAGTGGTGCACTGTGACCATTTCTAGTTAGTTCTGCAAACAACACTACACTGCTAGCTGCTATTTTCAGTGGCATTTCTATGTAACTGTGCAAACTGGGATTCTTACTTATAAAAGCATTTAAACCTGAGCATTCAGAAGTGCAGGTAGTGCAGATTATCAATACAACATGTACAAAAAGCTATCTACACATATGCACTATCAAAATAACAATGTGCCTCACAAGATGGGAAAGATGTTCTATATATTATCCTATGAATCTAACCATGAGCACAGTCAGCTTGGCTGAAGGCCTTAAATATCAACCAATACATGGTAAGATGAAAATCCAATTGGCTTAAGGACGGAATGCACATTATCTAAATGAGTGATGCCTCCTAAAACATACAGAAGGAGATCAGTGGTGTCCCCCAGGGATCTTTGCTGGTCTCCTTCTATCTGACATCTATTTTTCAGACCTCACAACTGATAACAGTGATCTCTGCTTAACAAAGTTTGCTGATGAGTGGTGTGGTTGATAAATTCCCATTGGTTACATGTACCCCCCAAAACAAAATAACTAAAGTGACTTCCTTCTGCCAGATGCCAAGAAATGTAGTATCATCTCCTTCAGGAAGCAGAAACACTTTGCATCCTACTGCACTGAAAGCAAAGCTGCTGAAGGCTGGTAGGGGGGAGGCACAAGGGGCACTTTGTGATTTAAAATGGCAGTTTTTAGCTGTCCACTACTATAAACAGAAGCATATCTGCAACACAAGATGTATATAGTGTAAATAGGAGTTACCTTTGAAGTGACTGCACATACATTTTATCGAAACATACATGTGAAGCTAATGGTGCACCTGCATGGTATGTGATCCAGTAGCCATATATGCAAACATGAACTTTGGTGACCACCATGGAATAATTAAAATTTTCTCTTTAATAAACTATGATTAAAAGTAGATAAGATGAATTCCGATAAGTGCTTTTGGCAAAAATGTCTTCCTCAGATTGTTCAAACGTTAGTGAGAAAAAAGTGCAGTTGTACTGTGACACACTTACTGTTGCCACACAGAGAGCAACCACCATAGAAGAATGGTGGGAAACTGTTAAACACTTCATTTGGATTTTTTCCCTAAATTCTGACTGCATGATTCAGTAAACTCTGTGTAGGCTCTGTGCAGAGCCTACATGGAGTGTATCCATGTACATAACCATGATCAGCCCTCAGCTGTGCACAATGCATATTAATAAGGTTTGACGTGGTTAAAAAAGGTTTTGCAGCACTCATCAGTGCATCTCACTGCAAAACCTCTCTATGAATGCGGACAGCACTTTCACATACTATTCAAATGTACAGATTTTCACAGAATGTCCAGATGTTTGCCTCATATTTGTGGCCTGTTATCATTATAAAATCTTGGAGGACTGAATTCAGAAAATAATGACAGACATTTGAGAGTCAGACTTCATACTCTTCAGAAATGTCATGCTAATTTAACACCTGTTATTCTATCAACCTTCTAAGTTTGTGGGAGAAATATGTAAAAATCGTCCCTATATTCTGGCCTTTGTCCCCGCATTATTTATTGCTTGGTCCAGATGTCTTACTCTAACAGGTCGAGAGCTATGCACTTCCATGTAAGTTTGCTGTCTGTAACAGGTTGATTGTAGGGCAATTCCTTCTTCCTTCTGCAGGTTTATAAGGATCATTCTTAATTAATATTGTATGTGTAATTCTTTACTGTTCTCACTATTTTATTTTTTTTTCAACTTTTGCGCGATGCACTGCTCATTTGCATGACTGGACCACCCATGCATCAGACATCAGCCAGACATCTAAAAATGGAAAGCAGATGCATTCAGTTAATGGTGGTGTGCATCATGCAAACCCAGTAAGAGAGGCTGTGCTATACTAATACATTGAAGTTAACAATGAATAGTAATACAGAGGACATCATGTAACTAGTCCTGTGGTGATAGGTGTTAGGTGTTGGAATAGAGGGCAAATGGTCCTGGGTTCTAATACAGGGTATGCAAACTTTTCTTATACTGTTGTGACATTACAACTTGTACAAATAAACTGCTACATAGACAAGTGTTCTCTTAACATCCTTGTGCCAAGAGCTGTAAGTATAGGACTACTGTACACATGGTCCTGCATTCAAATATTGTGTTTTCCATATACATTTTACACTTGCTCCATGGCAAATTATGTTCACTTCTACTTATAATACTTGACATAGTTTTGCTGATATGACAAAATGTTGATGAGGGTATAGTTCTGCTCTCCCAGTTGAATACCAGATTTGCACAAGTGGCTGGACATGAACTAAGGTTGGAATTGCACTGCTTGAGTGTGCGCACTGTATACGTTTTGTTACATTTGAAAAAGCTGCACTCTGCTTACCATCGTGTGAACAGAGTAAAACAAATGCATTTGTTTGTGTGATGGTAAGTGCTGCGCAACTTTTTCAAAATGTAGAAAAATGCAGATAGTGTACACTCTCAGTAAGTGCAATTGGTGAGAAAACATGCAATTTCAAGTGGAATTGGCAGGAAAAATGCACAATAGACATTGAGCTTGGTCTTGTGCAGACATGGATGGTGTCACTGGAGAGGATGTTCACTTCTGGGCTCAACGCTAGGGTTTTCAGGTGTACAAGATATTTATTGGGCTTCTGGTTAAGGATCTTGGCCCCTGCCTCCTGCAGGGGAAACTATGCAGGCTCACAATACAAATCGGAAGCCTCGTGTAATTTGGCAAGAGCTCTAACCAGTGCAATTGGTATTCTATACACTGAGGAAAAATGTTGTCATCATTTTCCCAACCACTGGTGGAGGAAATGGGATAACTTTCATTGCTGGATCAGGGACTGTCAGGTAAGGAACACCCCATAAATGTGTAAGTATTCATGGCATTTATTAATTGTAAATATTAAAGCTGAATATGGTAAAAACTGGTATTCACAATGCTTTTTTTCTTTTTCTTTTTCTCTTTCAACAGCTGCAGAAGAGAGGGTCTCAAATGTGAGGTCTCATGTCAGGCAACTGGTCAGGATGAGAGAAGCTTGTGGTATGCAAGTATAATTATATAAAGTACTGTTATTGCAGCCTTAACAGTTAAAGATGGACTAGTTGTTATACCATACAGTGGTCTAAAATTGGGACTGCATGTCTGAACTGTAAAAGCAAGTATGCATGCATTACTCTGTAGCATAGCTCTCAATATCCACATTTATGACTCGCGCTTTTGGTCTGTTCATAGTATGATTTATGCTTGTCTGGCAAACAATTGATATTGCAGTCACTAAATAACGAGTGTCAAAATGTATGTTAACACACATCCTATGCAACTTTCCATGTGTGTAAGAGCAGTATTTAAAATATGTTCCTATTTATGGGTCATTGTACCTCCATGATTTTATGATCTGTGCAGATATCCTGCTCTAATAGGTTGAGAGGTATAGTCTGTAACACAAAGCAACAGTTGCAGTTGCACATTCTCAGATAACGGTGAACATGAATCTATAAAGTAGAAAAGGAAAGTGTGCTTGCATTATACTGTATGCCAAAGGAAAAGCACAGTATTACAGTAGTTGCTGGTTGTGCATTCAAATACCACACTCCCCAAATATAAAACTCAGTTGTTTACAATAGTGTTTTTCTTTTTGTCAATAAAAATAAAGTACTGTTATGTATTCATCATGATCGTATTTTAAGTGTAGACCTCTATACCTGTGGCTTGAATGGCTTGTTGTCAAGTGTAATCAGTGTACATGGAACATACATATGTGCTATACATGCACCTATGAATGATTGCTGGATGTGATATGATCTGTACTATAGTCTGTATGTGCTAGGAACAGGGTAGTATTCAAAGTAATAAAGGAATTTCTTAGTAGTTGCTACTATTAAAAGTAAAATGTAACAGAACAGAGTAAATTAATTGTAGAAAGCTTTGTATATTATCTATGAAGTTACTAATGTTCTCCTTTTTTAGTGTCACTCCACCTTCACTTGTTTTTTTATGGATTTTTTTATTTTTTATTATTATTTTTATTTTTATTATTATATTATTTATATAATTAATAACTTTTATTCTTATTATTACATTTTATGTCTTATGTTTTGCTTATTATATCTAATTTTATATTACTTTATTGTTAAATAAGTTTTCTTTTATTATCATTGTGATTCTAATTATATTATTTAATATTTTTATAATAATTTATTCAATTACTGTTTATTTTATTTAATTTTATTATTTTTATTTTTTGGGTTATGTTTTATTTCATTATTGCATTTTAATATTGTAATTTTTTATGTTAATATTACAGCACAGCAGGGTTGTCCAGTTCCCTGTGATCCTCCTACACTTGCTTCACTGGCTGAAGCACCAAGGCCCAGCACTTCTGGGCTGCAGCCTGGCAGCACCCTCCCTACTGCCCCTGCTCTACCTGGACCCTCAGATAGTTCTGTCCTAGAGGCTAGGCCTGTGGTCCCCTATGGGAGCATTGGTAGAGGGGGTGCATTCATCACCTCTGTGGAGTTGCCAGGTATGGTCCGCAGGCTTGTGCACCAGACTATGGGCACATGCCTATGTCAGATGCAGAACCTGCTTTCCATCCTGGTACAGCAAACTGGCCATATGTGCAGAAGTGAGACACTGCAGCCAGCAGCACAGTGATGGAACAGTGCTGAGGGCCCACTGGGTGAGGACTGGAGCCAGACTGTTACTGTGCATGATGTCTGTGGGATCTCGATTCCCCACCTTCACCTCAACCAAGATGTTCTTCCCATTCTTTTGTCCTTCAGCAACCCTGTCTCTTGTCTTGCATGTCTCATTTGTCTGAAAATGTTTCCTCGCCTTCCTAACTCACCTGCCACAGACATGCCTATGTCTATTCTCCAACATTCAACTCCCTCTTTCAAAAAAAAAAAAAAGAAAAAAAGGGCACCTGTCCCAAAAAAATGCGTCATATGCATAACTCTCCATTTCACACGTGTCTACTTGACACACTTAATTTGGTCCAATTGGCTTCACAACTCAATTATGTTGTTTATAGGTTCATAGGTAGGTACTAGGCTATTGGCCCAAGAGCCTACGTAAGCCTAGCCAGCAAGGTACCACAGCTTACGCCACCCAAGAAAGTTATTTTCCTGTGCCACTGTCCAGCAGAGACACAGAAGTGATCCCCGGGGTGTATTTCCTATTTCCCATCCACTCATCAAGATTTTTCTTGAAGAGAGCTAATGAAGAACTTTGCTTGACATAGATGGGTAGCTTGATCCAGATGAAGGAAGTCTCTGAGACAGGAATCTATCCCACCAGCATGTCCTGTTTATTGTGGTGACAAGGTTTAGGTCCCTAGAGTGTGTAGCTTGGCGGGATTGGGATTTCTTTGGGTGTAGGATGTCCAACAGCTCTGGGTTTGACATAGCTTTATATGTTAGGCAGAGATCACCTCAGAGTAGGCAATATGTTACGGAGTAAAGCTGGAGTTTTTTGAGAGGGTCAGTGTAGGGCATTTGTTTGAGGCCAGTAATCCTCTTTGTGAGGTACTTCTCTGGCCTTTCCATCTGCTGCAGATGTCTTGTGAGGTACATTCCAAAAGGGGTGTTGTACTCTATAATGGGTCTAATGAGTGACAAGTAGAGGGGAATAATGACCTCTTTTTTCCTGGATGAGAACCCTTTTATGATGAGGTGTGCTACGTAGAAGGACTTCCTGACTACTGTCATCCCTCTCTCTGGAGGTGACAGTCCAAATTCAGCTAAGATTTAGCACGTGCTCAGTTGTTATTGTTGAAGAATTGGATAACTATGGTTTTTATCTACACCCTTCCTGCACATTCCAATCTTCCTTTTACTTTGTTTTTTCCCCTGCTTGTTCCCCATTTCACCACTCTCCTAACTTACCCATTTCTTTTCTTTAAAGAATGTGAGCAATGGTGAATGGTGCAAAACAACACTAAGTGATGGTAAGCGTCACCAGTATCAGTGAATGTACATAAAAGTATAATAAACACTTGTAGAAAATTATGCAAACACCCCATTTTGAACCCTGTACTATATGCCTTCATCACCAATGCATTAACCCATCCAGCCACAGAGTCAATTAGCAGATGTATTTTATGCACACAATATTAATTGTCACATATTTTCAACAAAGCTTGTTTGCGTGATGCTGCATGATGCACAGCATCGCTCAGCAAGGCTAATAAAATATTCATTGAATAATATGAACATAACTTTCATCATGTTAGAGCAATAAATCTGGACAAAGCCATACATAATGGGGGGACAAATGCCTATAAATAAAGGGACAAGTTTTAAGTATTACTCTTACAAAACTTAGAAAGATGATAGAATAACAGCTGTTGTATTATTATTATTTTTAGTTATTTTTTTATTTATTAATTTTTACGTTTGTTAACCCGATTAGTCTGTCTGGGTTCTTAGAAGCCCTTTTTCAGTAGAGACCCAAGGAGAAAAGCTCCCCCCAAAAAGTTTAAGTAAACAAATAGTAAGAACAAAGATAACACAGATCACATTTTAAGTATAAATACTTCTGAATTAATTACATAACATGCAATAAAGGAATATACAGAATGGATAGAAATACAATGCGATACAGATATGGAAATGTTCATGTAGTATGACAAGAAACTAAGCAGAAATATGGCAAGACTAAGGTCAATACATTGCTGAACCAAGGTACTAGGCATGAAGTAAGTAAATATACAGATAAAGTTGTGTGAACTTTGGAAGTAAATAAATAAAGAACAATAGTAAGGGATTAATATGTAGGTAGTAGTAAGAGAGAGAGCTAGAAGTGATACAGTTAAGTTAGGTTATCCCTGAATGCTTCTTGGTATTAGTTTAGAGCATGAACAGATCCCGTTTGATAGGAAAAAGATTTAAGCTGTTTCTTGAAGGCATTTTTGTCTTTAAGTAGTCTAAGGGCTAAAGGGGGGTGTGTTCCAACTTTTTTTGCAACTCAGTGACACTAGAGTATTTTCCCAAAGGTTTTATTTGGCTTATGAACTTCAAGAAATTATTGATTAGTACTTCTTAGTGTGCGTTGAGTAGTATAAAGTATCAGAGAATTTGCAAGGGATGGGTAGGATTTAGGATTGTTTAGTATATTGTGGGCTATAAAGAGTTGGGATTGAGACAGTAAGTTAGAAAATTCTGGCCAGTGTAAAGCCTTCAATGAGAGACAGTGATGGGATTTGTAAGGCTGATTTGCAGCAAATCTGGCTACTTTGTTATATGTGATTTCTAGTTTGGATATTAGGTTACTCTGTATATGGGTAAGAATAGGTGAAGCATAGAGTAGGGATGGTAGAAACAGGGACTGGGCAAGGGATGGCCTGGATGCACAGAGAAGAAAGTTTTTGTGATGGTAAAGCAGACCTAGTTCTTGATGTTTTTTTATTGAGCTATGAATGTGATGGCTGAATTTAAGTTCATCATCAATTATTGCAACAAGGAGTTTTGTTTGGGTGTCAGCAGAAATTTTAGTTCCATTAAGGGATGTTACGGAAAAGTTCTGTTTTGCATGTTCCAGATTTTTAGGTAGGAAAAGTAGTAGCTTAGTTTTGCTTGCATTTAACAAGAGTTGGTTGGATTGTAGCCAGTTTTCAACTGAGTGGAGTGAATTTTGTGTAAATGATTGAAGATTTTCTATGTTGTCAGCAGAGTTGATGATGGTCGAGTCATCAGCATACTGAATAAGATTGGATTGGGGGCAGGATGAGAAAAGGTCATTGTTAAATACATTGAAGAGGAGAGGACCCAGTATTGATCCTTGTGGGACCCCTGTCCTAACTGCTAGAAAGGGGGAGTAGGAAGAGTTCCATCTAATAGCCTGGTGTCTAGTAGTGAGGTAATCACAGAACCAGGAGTTGGTGGAGTTTAAGAAGCCTAGGTTAGAGAGTTTTATGGTGAAGTTTGGTATGAGATATAGTGTTGAATTCTTTCAACAGGTCCACAAAGAGAGCTGATGCTATTTTGCTATTATCCCTGACTTGAGCAATGTTATCAGTAAAGGATACAAGAGCGGTAGCTGTGCTATGTGTGGGGCGGAAGCCATGTTGAGTTGGTCTGAGTAGGTTTTCCTGTAGCAGATAATTAAGTACTTGCTTATGGATACACTTTTCCAGTATTTTGGAGAGAGGAGACAGTATGGCAATTGGTCTAAAACTGGTTGGCTCAGTGGAGTTTCCTCCTTTGTGAAGAGGTACTACAAAAAATTTCTTCCAAATTTCAGGGACTTTGCCTTCTTTTATGGATCTATTAATCGGGATAGATATGGGGTAAGCTAGAGATGTAGCTGCATGTTTAAGGAATAATTAATAAATAATAGTTTAAGGAATAATGGAGGAAGGTTATCAGCTGAGGGTGAACCAGGTTTTCGTTTAGTTAAGAGCAACTTGATATAAGAGGTGGGAACAGGTGATAGTGAGAATGAGAGTGAGGGTAAGAGATGTGAATCAGAGGTGGATGAAGATGTAGATGGACTGAAAGAGGTGCGGGTGGAGAAGTTAGTTACAGTTAAGGTTTCAATGAAGAACTTATTAAGGAGGGTTGCTATTTCTAGAGGACTCTTGTCAGAATAAGGTGTGGGTGGGAGTACCAGGTGAGAGAAGTTTATTGATAGAGTTCCAGAATTTTTTTGGATTACAGTTGAGATTGTTAAGTGAGGATTGGTAATAGTTCTTTTTATCAAGATTGATTTGTTTCTTAGCTTTGTTTCTAAGTTCCCTGTAAGAGATAAGTTTGGAAGAGGTTTTATTGCCTTTCCAAGTTTTCCAAGCTTTAGCTCTGGTCTTCATGAGTGTAAGAGTAGTTTTAGTTAACCATGTGGCATATCTGAATTTGATGTGAGTTTTCCTAGTGGGGGCAAGGGAGTTGAGGATGGATAGAAAGGTGTTGTTGAAGTGTAGGACTGCATCATCGAGAGTGAGATTAGAGAGAAAGGACCAGTTTATAGTAGAGAGGAGGTGATTTAGTGAGTCAGGAGAATAGCTAGATAGATCATGGGTCACCATATATTGTTGTGCTTTATGCAGGTGTTCAGAGTTTCTGTGAACTAGTAAAGGCAGGTGGTCACCTAATGTGTCTGGTTGAGTGGTTGGATTATGGTAATGTTGGGGGTGAGATACTATTATCCAGTCAATAATTGAACCAGTAGAGGAAAATTTATGAAGGTGGGTAGGGGAAGAGATGAGCTGTGTGAATCCATACAGGTTGAGAGAGGTAGAAGGTGATTCTTTATTGATCTGTAGCCAGTCAATATTGACATCTCCTAGTATGATGGTTTCATAAGGGATAGTTTTAGATGTCCACGATAGAAAGTGTTCTAAAATGGGGACATTATTTCCAGGAGGGATATAAACTGATGCAATGGCAAGTTTTTTATGGTGGCTAAGTTTAAGGTCAGCTAAAATGATTTCAGTTGGGAGAAAGTCAGATATGGGAAAAGATATAGGGGAGACAGACAGGCAGTTAGAATACATGATTGCGACTCCCCCTCCTCTTTTTGAAAGTCTGTCATGCCTGAGGATATTGTAGCTAGGGGGAAGAATTTCAGAATTAGAAATACTTGGTTTTAACCAGGTTTCACACAAGGTAAGTATGTTTGGGTATGTTGAGTGATCCAAGCATGAAGTGTGTTGTTTTTTTAACTATACTTTGAATATTTATAGATGAGAGGGTGAGTCTTTTTTGGGGAATAGTATTAGTAATGGATGATTGAGAGGTGGAAGGGAGTACATAGGTGGTAGTGGTATTGAAAGTATTTTGAGGAGAATTGTTAGGACTTGGGTTGGGGTAGATGTCTCCTGATAGTAACAGGTTGGATAATATGAAATTGATTATTGGAGAGATTGGGTGCATGTGTGGATATTTGTTTTTGTGGTCGACATGCTGTTTAGGTGTAAGGAAGTATTTGAATCTATGTGTGGCAATAATGGTGAAGTTAGATAGGGAGGGGGAAATGTGAGTAAAGGTAGATGTGTTGCGTAGATGTGTTTATTATTTCTATGTGTTATTATAAGTATGGTATAACCACAATTTATGGAGAAACAGACCAATCATACAAGGCAAAAACAGTGGACATTATGCAAAAATCTGTACAGTTGAGATAAATGAAGAGGAATGAGAATATTACTGAAATGTCTTACCTACACCTTCATTCCACAACAGTTGCATGTGGGCCAAGAAAGGTAGGTCACACTACTTTAAAGGAATTACTACCTGCAGCCAAAGATTTACTTAAGTAACAGGTGTATACAACAGCAGTTTAGTGTACAATTATCTAATCAATGTGTAACATACACCTGCTACTCAACTGACTCTGTAGTACTATCTGTTAAATGCATTGATGGTATATGTTTTGGTTCAGATGGTACTGGGTTCAAATATAGGTGTATCTATCATTTTCAAATAGTTTTATGTGTACATCAGGATTATAAATTGTGATACTTATAAATCTGTGTCATCAGCTATTTACCCACTCAATGGAGTACTAATGACATGGTTGGTTTATATCAAATAAAAGTTAATATAACAAATAGTACTTAATTTTACCATTGCTGAGTGATGCTGTGCATTGTGCACCATTGTGCAAAGATTCTTTAAAGAAAAGAAATAGGGGAAATAAGAAAGTGGTGAAATGGGTGCCCATGGTGATGCAGAGGTTAGCATTGTCACCTCACAGCAAGAGGATCTCTGGTTTGATTCTCAGCTGGGGTGCCTTCTGTGTGGAGTCTGTATATCTTCCCTGCAGTTGTGTGGGTTTCCTCTGGATATGCCAGTTTCCTCCCACATCCCAAAGACATGGTGTAGGTGGATAGGACACTCTAAAATTAGCTGTGTGTGTGTGTGTGTGTGTGTGTGTGTGTGTGTGTGTGTGTGTGTGTGTGTGTGTGTGTGTGTGTGTGTGTGTGTGTGTGTGTATGTGTGTGTGTATGTGCCTTCTTTGGAAGGTTGGGCACTGGGCTGGCAACTCAACACCATACAAACTCTACTGCCAATCATTCTCTGGACCATTGTTCTGCTGCGGTGACCCCTAATGGGAAAAGCCAGAAGAAGGAAAGTGGTGAAATGGGGAGCAAGCAGAGGGAAAAACAAAGTAAAAGGGAGGCAGGAATATACAGGAATGGTGTAGCCATCCATTTTTCAACAATACAAACTGAGCACATGTACAGAATCTTAGCTGAATTTATACTATCACCTCCAGAAAAAGGGGTTACAACAACATAATTGCATTCTGAAGCCAATTGGGCCAAATTATGTGTGTCAAGTAGACATGTGTGCAAAAAAATGGAGAGCTATGTATGGGATGAATTTTTTTTTGGGGGGGGGGTACTCTTTTTTAAGGAGAGAGTGGAATGTTGGGGAAGAGACATAGGCATGTTTGTGGAAGGCAAGTTGGGTAGGAGAAGAAGCATTTGCAGACAGACAAGATATACAAGACAAGAGACAGGGTTGCTGAAGGACACAAGGGAGGGTGAACACCATGGTTGAAGTGAGGGTGGGGAGATTGCAAACTTATGGATATCAAGTTTAGCGACAGTGAGAATTGAGTCCTCACCCACTGGACTGTCATCACTGTCACCTCACTGTGCCGATGGCTGCGGTGTCTGATGTTTGCGTGTCCTTGTGTTATTCAGGAAGATGATGGAGAACAGTGTCTCGACTTGGAGTAGGCATGCACCATTTGTGTGGCGCACAGTCATATGCACCATCCCCTGGATTCTCAAAAGCTTGCATGGTGTCCTAGATCGGTGCAGGTGCCCAAGTAGGCAATATGTCTGCCATGCGATCCAGGAACAGCCTGCAGGGGTGTGCACGAGCGCTCCTGCACTAATCTTGCATGGACAAAGCCCTTGTATGCAAATCACCCCATTTGCAGGAGAAATCCATGCAAATGAGGTGAATTTGCGATCCAGGAAGCTTGCGGCCGTCTATGCAGGACTAGTGCAATCAGCAGAAATGTACTCGGTTAGTAACAGAGTACATGTCAGCAAAATCCAAAATGGAGCCATGACAGACCTAAATAAAGGCTGCATATCATGCAGTAAGCATGCCAATGGACAAATATAAGGCCATTGGCATTGAACATGTACAAAAATTAATAAAATCAACTTTTAATTCCTATTAGTCGAGCTTGGCTGTTTAAGCATAGGGCAGCGGCATGCAAACGGGATGGGGGGAAATAACAAAACAAACTTAAATTAAGCAGTGTAACTAATATCAGTATTCTGCCATGCAAGTCAATGGCAGGCAAAGACAACCTGGCCAATGAGTAGTGGTTGCTAAGGGGGGATGTTCAGTGTGAGACATGTAACTATGTATTAGCAGGCAATCCTATGCAAATGAGGGGAAGGATTGTGAATCCCAGTTTTCCCCAGGATGTGAGGCAGGACCCAACAGTGTAAAAGTATGAATAGCTGGGTGCAAGTCTAGGAGGTAGGTGACATCATGGGGGGTGTGTCAGGCATAGTGTAAGCAGACTGGAGCCCTGTGGCCCGGGGTTACTCTTAGCATAGCACAGCTAAGCTAGGGGGTGTGTCTAAACCTGCCTAGCAGTCATAACAAAGGTTAAGTGGGTGTGCGCACTGTGCACTGGGTCATACAGGAAGAAAAAAGAGGTTAAACCAGGAAATAGCTGCAGTGTGCACATTTGACCACTCTGCACGGAGCGCACACAGACTGAAACAGGAAGGCAATGGGAAGGGAAAACAGCAGTAGAAAGGTAATCAATGAGTAATAGTTTAGCTGGCAGATGAAATGTATCAGAACCAGTCAATTACACAGGCAGCAGACCAGATCAGCCCAGAACACTACTATAAACCATGCAAACACCTACCCCTCCATTTTTTTCCCACACTCTACACCACCGGTGTAAACAAGCAGGGACATTTTAACACTCACAACTGCAAAAATGTTAGGAGCTGCAATAGCTACCATACAACTACTTGTGGAAGAGGCTGAGGGTGATGAGGATGTGAATGCCACTGAGAACCCACAGTGAGGAGATGGAGAAGAGTGTACATACCCAGGGTATCCTACCAAGGACTACATGAGCTGGAGATAGTGGAGTGTTATAGGGTGGACAGGGACCTGCTACAGCAAACTGTTGAGCTGTGTCATCCACACATCACACACAGAACTAACAGAAGGGAACCCATCCCAGTGGCAACAAAGGTATGTGTAGGCCTATGAATACTAGCTATAGGTACCTTCCAAAGGCCAACTGGGGTTATGATGGGGATCTCACAGGCATCAGCATTCAGGGTACTCCACCAATTCCTGGATGCCATGTCAGCACATGTCGATCAGCACATATATTTCCCCAACACCCATGAGGTGTTGGCCAGCAATATGCAACTGTTTCACCAAATAGCAGAATACCCTGAGGTAGTGGGTGCTATAGACTGAACGCACATATGCATCAAAGCACCACCCGGTGAGCAGGGTATGGTCTGCATCAACCGCAAGGGCTTCCTCTCCATCAAATGGCTAGTTGTGTGCAATGCCCAGGGCATAATAATGAATGTGTGTGCTGGCTGCCCTGGAAGCTATCACGATTCCCATATCTGCCATCTGATGCAGCTGTACCAGAGATTTGCCAATGGGGACATCCCACACGGTCACCTAGTGGGGGATGCTGGATACGCACTGGAGCCATGGCTAACACCCATCAGAAATGCACACACACCTAGACAAGAACTCCATAATGAGGCACACGCACAAACAAGAATCATAATAGAGCATGTGTTTGGGATGCTCAAGTCATGGTTCCGGTGCCTGGACACATCCGTTGGATCTTTAAAGTACTCACCAGATACATGTACCCAAATTGTTCTTGTATGTGCCATGTTGCACAATATGATCCTGTGGAAACAGCTGCAGTAGGAACCGCATGGGGCAAAGACATACAGCCCCCCAGCATTGCCAAGGCCTGCATGGGCACAGAGTGACACGGAGGAGGAACAACCTGAGCCTGCCCCAGTAGGCAGAAGAAGGCATGCCCAGTATGCCCTGGCCTTGGCAAAGAGGCAACACATAGCTAATACACTGACATGGGGGGGCACCTAGGGAATAATACTTCTCTGACTCTCACATACAGTGAAAGGGATGCCAAACATTATACTACCTGTGTCTAACCATGTGTAGGGAGTGTACTATGTGCATCTGACATAGGCAGCCCTGCAGCACCACCCTCAATATTGGCACACCCACAAGGTAAGTTACTCACACACGCCAGTCGGGGGGGGGGTCACATACCCAACAACAGTCACAACAAGCAGGAAAGGTGCAGACAAACACAAACAAATGTTGTGCTATGGCCTCTGAATAAGGCCTATGTGCAACATCCCGGCCAACACAGTCTGACTACAGCAGGCCAGACAGTAGGGTGTCAGCTGTTAAGGCTAGGAAGTCGGACACTAATATGTAGGTAATTATAAGCTAAGATCTATAGTACAATCGTATGCCTCTAGCCAGCGTGATAGCTAAGACCACAGACTGAAATGGAGTACCCGACATACCAGTACAGTCCTAGCAAATGTGTACAAGTGTCAGGTGTACCCCCCATCCTACATAGACATATAGTAGCAGTCAGGTGTGCCCCCCCAATCGTATGTAGAAATGTGCAAATAGTCAGGTGTGCCCCCCCCCCCCCTTCGCTATGCAGAAATGTAGTAATAGTCAGTGCCAAATGATTGATGGATACCCTGCTGAGACAACATGCTACCTGTTGGTGTACAACACAAAAGGCAGCACTGCAGTACAAACTACCTTGGGTTGACCCGCACATGCAATACAAACGTCCATACTGGGCATGCTCAGACACTTAGACAAATGAAGGCAATGTAAGTCAACAACATACTGAAAGGTCACACTGGGTATGCTCACATACTTTAACACATGAAGGCCATGTCTGCAAACATCAGTGGACCAGACATATCTGGCAGTCGCAGTTGTTGTTAGTGCATACACTCCTTAGTAAGCACCACTCATGCCTTGCAAATACAGTGGATAGGAATACAGACATATATGTAAGGACAACACACTGTAATAAGCCAATGGTAGATGGACATAGATGTGTGGAAGAGGGGGACTGTGACAAGGAGCCACCCAGGCCTGTCCCACCCAGCACACAGCCAAAGGGCCCCAAACACGAGGTGCAGATGTCACTCACTGCAGATACTAGTCACCAGTATCTGTTAGCAGTACAGACTATGTGGTGCATGTGCCAGCTGTGCAACATGACTGTACAAGGAAGTAGTCATCTAGCAACTGCATGCACTTACCTGTGAAATATGACCCTGTGTGTGCCCACATGTGGCGTGTCAAGCCCTAGAGGAATGGGTAATGGCTCATGCACAAACACTGCCCTCCCCATAGCCCTACTATGACAAGCCTGCTGAGGTCATCCAATGTGAAATGCACCTTTGGGAGAGTTGTGGCCTAGTAATTCCATCACGTGTCCTGTAACTGCATACTGCTGTAGTGTGATAAGCTAGTTAGGTAGGAGTTTGAATCCCACATTTGCCAACTGTGTGTTTGTGTGCGTGTCTGTCTGACTGTGTAGAGAGCAATGCCTTGTAGGGTAGTCACACTCCCAACAATTTTAATGCACAATATAAGCAAGGCTGCTGATGTCATCCACCAAGAAATACACCTGTGAAGATTGTAGCTCAGTAATCGCTATAGCGTTTCCTGTAACTTCATACTGCTTTTGTGTAATAAAGTAGTTAGGTAGGTTTTCTAATCCTAGACATGGCAACTGTGTCTGTGTGTGTTTGTGTGCATGTCTGTCTGACTGTGTAGAGAGCAATGCTTTTTAGGGTAGTCACACTCTCAACAATTTTACTGCACAACTTAGGCAAGGCTGCTGATGTCATCCACCTAGAAATACACCTCTTTGAAAATTGTAGCACAGTAATCGCTATAGCATGTCCTGTAACTGCGTACTGCTGTCGTGTGATAAAGTAGTTAGGTAGATATTCTAATCCCAGACATGGCAAGTGTGTGTGTGTGTTTGTGTGCATGTCTGTCTGACTGTGTAGAGAGCAATGCTTTTTAGGATAGTTACACTCCTAACAATTTTACTGCATAACTTTGGCAAAGCTGCTGATGTCATCCACCTAGAAATACACCTCTGTGAAGATTGTATCCTAGTAATCACTATAGTGTATCCTGTAATTACATACTGCTGTAGTGTGATAAAGTAGTTAGGCAGGTTTTTGAATCCCAGACTTGCCAACTGTGTTTGTGTGTGTGTCTATCTGACTGTGTAGAGAACAATACCTTTTAGGGTAGTCACACTCCCAACAATTTTAATGCACAACATAGGCAAGGCTGCTGATGTCATCCACCTAGAAATACACCTCTGTAAAGATTGTAGCCCAGTAATTGCTAAAACGTGCCCTGTACCTGCATACTGTTGTAGTGTGATAAAGTAGTTAGGTAGGTGTTCGAATCCCAGACTTGCCAACAGTGTGTGTGTGTCTGACTGTGTAGAGAGGAATGCCTTTAGGGTAGTCACACTCTCAACAATTTTAATGCACAACTTAGGCAAGGCCGCTGATGTCATCCACCTAGAAATACACCTCTGTGAAAACTGTAGCCCAGTAATCGCTATAGCGCATCCTGTAACTGCATACTGTTGCTGCGTGATAAAACAGTAAGGTAGGTCTTCTAATCCCAGACATAGCAACTGTCCGTTTGTGTGTAGTTCTGTCTGACTATGTAGAGAGAAATGCCTTTTAGGGTAGTTACACTCCTAACAATTTTAATGCACAAATTAGTCAAGGCTGCTGATGTCATCCACCTAGACATACACCTCTGTGAAGATTGTAGCCCAGTAATCACTATCGTGCATCGTGTAACTGCATACTGCTGTCGTGTGATAAAGTAGTTAGGTAGGTATTCTAATCCCAGACATGGCAACCTTGTGTGCATGTCTGTCTGACTGTGTAGAGAGCAATGCTTTTTTAGGCTAGCCACACTCCCCACAATCCAAATGCTCAACCTTTGGAAGGCAGCTGATATCATCCACCTAGTAATACACCTCTGGGTAGCTGTAGCCCAGTAATCCCCATAGCGAGTCCTGTTAATGTGTCCGGCTGTAGTGTGATACACTATGTAGGTAGGTGTTCAATTCCCAGACATGGCAAGTGTGGATGTATGGGTGTGTTCCTTTGTCAGTGTAGGGAGCAATGCTTTTGAGTCCATTCACAGTCACTACAACCTCCAATGGTCCACTTTGAAAAGTGTGCCGATGTCATCAACTGTGAAATACACCTTTGGAGAAATGATAGGCCAGTAATCTCTGTGGCACGTGCCATAACTGTGTATTGCTGTAGTGTGATAAACTAGTTAAGTAGGAGTTCTAACCCCAGCCTTGGCAACTGTGTGTACCCCTCTGTGTAGAAAGCAATGTTTTTAGGGTAGGCACACCCCTTACAATTTAAATGCTCTACCTTGGTAAGGCTGCGGATGTCATCCACCCTGAAACACACCTCTGGGAAGGGTGTAGCCCAGTAATCTCTGTAACACATGCCATACTTGCTTACTGCTGTAGTGTGATTCAGAACTCTGGTAGGGTTCTATACCCACCCATGGCAGTTCAGGATATGTTGTGTGTGTTTCACTGTCTGTGTAGGGTGCAATGCATTTTAGGGTAGGCACACTCAGTACATGTCAAATGCCCTACTTTTGCATCCCTGCTGATGTCAGACAATGTCATATACACATTTGGGGAAGGAGTACTGCAGTAATCACCATGGCACGTACTATAACTGTGTAGTGCTGTAGTGTAATAAACTAGTTAGGTAGGGGTTCTACTCCTAGACATGACAGGTGTGTGTGCATATGTGTTTGTACCTTGTATCCTGTGTGGAGGAGGGTGTGTGTGTGTGACACCTGGGCCCAGTGTGTAGTGGGTTTTGCAATTTTCTTATATGGTGGCCCTGGGACATATCACAATGTCCACTGTACCGGTAAAACAGCTGTGAAATAGCCAAGAGGCTGGGGTGCATATCCATACCCATACATGTGACATCAAGGCCAGGCAATTACAGTTGGCAACCCCAGTATTAACCAGAGCACACTCTCAACCCATGTATCATTCACACACATATGGTGAGGCAACAGCCATGATGTGTGTAGTACATTGCATATTGGTGACTGATAGTAACTATGGTGTAAATGCAGTGACCTACAGAGGCCATGGCACCCTGTCCATGATTACGATAGGCACATAATTGCAGACAGTGCACCTTCATTATGTTTCCCACTGGATGACTGCAACAACTGTGGCTCCATCAAATGTGATCCACAAAGGACATACCATGCCTTACACACATGTCCTGTATGGACAGATACCACTGACACCAGGGAATACCTGTAGCATGCTATCAATGTAGGTGCAGAGTCAACCTGCTGTCCATTACCTGGCCCCGCCACATGGGGGCGGGACTGTCACATCTGATGATAACATTCTGTGTACACAACATGGGCCAGACAAACCAGGTACACTTCCACATGTCACTGTACTTGAATGTGGGATGTGTGCACATCCTAAACACTCTCCATGTCATGGCGTATAGAACACATACATGCCAAACATTGCACAGCACTGGCCATGCACAATAGCAACCCAGGAGACTGGATGGTGAATACTATACCCACCTGTATGGTCCATTCCAGACACTACACCCCTTAGCCATACTGCAGACCATTCTCATGTGGCCTGATGCTAAGGTATACCCCTCACCTAGCCTTGTACAGCTGTCTGGCACCATCAACCACTAAACACCCATGAAGCACTGCACACATGCATGCCGGTACTAGCACCCTGTGTCTGTTTGTGTGGTGTATGATGCTTCCGACCACATTCACACCCAGTACCAGCCCCATTGGCATACTGAAGCATGCTCTCTAATGTCAGACACCATCACATGCCCTTTGACCATAGAACCCCAGGATAACCCCTGTGGGCCAATTGATACTTATGCATTACTGTATTATGGCAAGGTAACTGGTTAGCAAGTGTAGTCATTACCCTGCCAAGTGTGGCAATGTGTATGAGTCCCTTACAGAGTGTGGCTGTGTTGATGCTGACACCTGTTCATGTGGACAGGCTCATGTGCTACACCAACTGTATTGCAACAGTGTTGCAGATGTTACTCACCAGCACATATATGTCTGGACAGTTCACCAACATGTAAGCTATGTGGCGCATGCAATAACTGCATACACATGTGATAGCTATGCATAGTCAGTCAGGTGTTTGAAACCTTGGTCTGGTAGGTGTGTGACACAAACATGCTTAAGTTTTACTCACCCACACCTTCCCTGACATACTTTGCCTCTGTCTGTCCCACTCACACCCTCTCTGGTGGTTGTGGGATGCACACCTGCTTTGCTAGGCAGCAGCTTGTGTTTTGTAAGTGATGGTCATGGTCAGCTGATAGCCTCTGCACCAATTGCAGTCCTCCTCTAGCTGAGTACATGTGGAACAGCTGTGATAACATTCCCATAGCTAATTGCATGGTAACACATTCCAATATCTAGGAACATCATTTTGGTGTTGGACCTTTACATCCATTGTGTGCAGGAACTAGATCTGTCATTGGGCAAATGCATCTCAGATGGAGTGGGGATTTACCTCTAACAACTTACACTGTGGAAACAGGGCAACACACAGGATGGGATGTGCCTGACCTGACTACAGACTATAAGTGCTGCTATACTGCATGTGGAGTAATGCTGGTTTAACAGAGAGTGTGTGTAGATATGGCTGCCCTACATGTTGTAATACCTGCCATGTCAGAAGAAGCCATTTTATGGTGAAAGCGCTTAGTCGGTGATTGTGATTAAACGACATTCTTTTTTACGCCTTGGTGTAGTTTCCTGTTACTTGGAGCAGTTGTCGTGATTCACTCAGTTTATGAGGATTCTGCCGCTGCAGGGTCGTCTGCAGACTGGGCAGTGTGTTGTGCCCTTGGTGTCATGTGTTACCCACTGAGCACGTATCTGTGAACTGCAGAAGGTAGTGTGAGGATTGCAGTCTGTAGATGGTGAAAGCCCTGACAGTTACCGACGTCATATTCTTCATAGGACACATGCTGCAACAAACCCTGTTACGACAGTAGATGTATGAGGTTATCACAGCAACATGTTAATATTGGCCCTTTCTATGTGCTTCCAGCCACATCTCTGTCATCCCCCCACCATATCAGCTTCAAAAGACTATACACACAACTCATTAGGTATGGTTACAGCTTAACTACTGTTTGGACAGATTGTGTAGTGTACCACACCATCTGCTATGTGATTGTAGCCATGTTCCCTGTGTGGACACTAACATTTCCGGCCTGTTACAGACTATTCACTTGTATGCCATTGTCAGGGTCACTATGGTTACATATATGCCAGTGGTATGGCTGCTCTGAGATTGCTGCACATCTGACAGTCTGTGTTATAGGGGGGTTCTATGCATGCTGTTGGACATGTACCGGGATTGTATAGACTATTATTACCAACATATGTACTATGACAGTGACACAATAACATGTACATGTTCCATTGGCCAGCTGATCCACCTCTCTACACCCATCTGATCAGGATTCCTGGCCACATCACATGTGTGTGCCAACCTAAGGCCTTCTCGTGTACTGTTACAGCCATACCATCAGGTGGAACCACCCAGGAGATGTTAGCCCACCCCCCCGGCACACAACAATGTGTCCCTGTCCCCTGAGCTGAGGTCTAGGGTCTGTTCCATACCAGGCACCACAGACACATGAGGGATGTGTTACATCTGTCTGAGGCACCCAGTACACATTCACATGGCCAACATGCTCCTCCTGCTCAGCCACAAGACCTGGCACCTTCAGGACATGGACAGCTGTTGTAAGTGGGAGTTGGTGGGAGCCTTGTTCTCATTGTGCCCATATTGGGGACCATGGTGCATCCACATCACAGACCACACACACCATCCAAGGTGTTTACCCACCACATGTGTCACATACCACCCCAATAGACTGTCCTCTGTATCTACCAATCCTGACCACCTCCATGTGTGTATCTGCCATACTTCCCCATATTCCCATAACATACTTCACAGGCGGAGGCATTGTGGTGCTAGGACGGGACTAACATGTGACATACCCGTCCATGGTGCACACACTGCCAGCTGTTGATATCTGTCTGTATTGCTATGTGTGCTGCTGCCTCGCACATAGCACACATCACTGTGGTAGTGATATAGGGGACATGTCTTACCATACATATCTGTTTGTGTGTGTGTTTGTACTGATGTAGACATTTGCATATTGGTATTTATCTATATCTGTGTAGATATATGTGACTTCATATATATGTACCCATATATATATATGTCTACACATGGATATATGTATATTTCTGGACATACATGCTGATATACATATATATCTTTAAATATTATATATGTGACATATGTACACATATGCATACTGATATGTGGGGTACATTCAGACATCAGCTCCACAAACTCACAATACCTTCCTGCACAGCTGAACTGTTCTGCCTAGCTACAACACAGACAGGTGCCACATATGGACATGGCTTGACATTAGGGGGGTATATGTAGGAGCCGATTGCAGGTAACCCTATTACACACTTATGGCATTCCGGCATGCTACATTACAGATTCACCTGAGTATCCTGCCAGTGGTGGGCCATGGCTCCCACATGTCCATCATAATGGCATTACTTCCACCACTAGTGGCCATATAATATGCATACTTCCCATTACACTACACACACTATGATGGCTTACATCTTGTCTGTCAGTGCTGACCTGCACAGTTAATGGCTATGGCCCACTACACATAGTGACAGACACTATTGTCCATAGCAGTTGTTCAGTTGAACATCATCACAACAACACCTGATGGCACATATAACTCATTCCACACCATCTATCCCATTATGATGGACCAGGTGCTACATTATATTACATGTATATATACCTCACATACCTGTTGTGGGAATTATGTCTTGTTGAATGACAGCTGGCTAAATGCCTGTGAAGTCAGCCTTTTGTTTGAAGAGCTTTGTCCTTTCTTTCTTTTACTTTTACTCTTCCTCTCTATCTCTCTCTCTCTCTCTCTCTCCATTAAATGGATTGAGCTGCTTTGAATAGATTGCAGCCTGGCTTTAGTAGGTGATGCACATGAGCAGGTGATGGCCTCTGCACCATTCAGTGTCCTCCACTTGCTAACTGCATGCAGCTTGCTGTGTAGTACCTCTAATTACCACTGTCATGGCAGCCACCTACTATAAATCCCCACATCATATGGGCGTGGTCCCTTTACCTTTCCTGTGTGATGGACATCCTTCCTGTGTGTGGGCATCAGTGTTTCAGACAGCAGGTAGCAATATCTCTTACAGGAGAACTGGAACACTCAGGCCAGCTACATATTTGCAGGAGGTTCCAGAACTACAGACAGAGTGTGAGTAGAGTTGTGTTATGCTTTGTATAGTACTGGTGTTACAGGGTGTGTGTGTACATACTAGTTTACCTTGGAATGCAGTCAGTCTGCATAGCTCTCACCTCTGGGCCTATCCTCTTGGTGCCCAGAGGTGTGCTTATCATGTTTTGTCTGTCCTCCACACAGGTGCTGTGTCTGATATTTCACTGGCAGTCTGTGTGTTGAGTGCTATCAGTACATAGCTACATCCATTTATGTTTCTACCCTCAATTCCCTGACTAAGGGTATGTTGCAGACTATCCTGTGACGCCAGTGACTTGCTTAGTGTATGGCAACAGTTTTCCACATATGGGCCTGGGTTCCAGCCTCTGTCCTCCACCTACATACCAAGCTTTGCACATATGACATGCTGTCAGGGGTTGTTCTGTAGTGGGCTGTGAGTATATCCCACTGCCATTCCTGCCATCAGTCCACTGCTGTTGTATCACCCACACATACGGTGGGGCTGAGGCCATATATGTGTGGGCTTCACCTACACAATACATGTGAGCCCTTGTGCACTCCCAAAGCCAGTGCATGTAACAGTGGTATATGGCCCTATATTATTGAGTCTAGGGGGGATGCACCATAGATGACCCAGGCTGTTGCAAAATGTGGGGGTAGCAGGGGTGTGCTGCCTTAAGGTATCTGGATGTACAGTACCATACACATCACCTATATTTACATTATGTACATAACTTGGGTTAATGCAGGCCTACTGCCTCCTGCCATACACACTGTTCTGTTTGTCAGTGTGCTTGTGATGGTGTCAGTTATGCCTTGTTATGTAACAGTTACATCCCATTTGGTCAAATGAAGTCTTTGCCACCTAGTGAATTTGTACATAGTGTAGATAGAGGCTGCTGAACTATACACCTGCATTACTTACTGTTGATAGTTTGGTATCCTGTGGCCCAGTCTGTATTTACTATTGTACATTATGAAGGGCTTGGCCTGGACAGCAACAGTTGTGAATCTTTCCAGACTACTGTATTAGTGTAACTGTTTAACAGTTGCATTACTCTGTTTATATGGATGTCAGTGTCTGAACAGCTATAATTCATGGCATATAAAACTGTAATAGTATACAAATAAAGGCTATTCATTTCTGCAAACCTGTGTGTGGTGTTTTATCCTATGACCTCTCTGTGGGCATATGTTGCAGGCAACGATTGTCATTTGTATGGGTGGACCATAAAGTGTCCAGTTGTTAAGGTGTTAACTGTAGGCATGGTGGCTGTTCCATATTGTGTGCACCTTCTACATATGCATCTTGCTGTACATATCTCTGTGTGTTTCTGTGTAGTCACATGTATATCTGTATCTGCATACATGTGTCTGTGTATATGTATCCTGGGGATGTCAATAGCTTTCATATTGTACATTTCCAATGGGAGCCACACTGTACTGCATGATATGTTACCAGTACCAGCCTGACATCATACAGGTGGGTTGTAGTACTGTTTACATGTTGTGCACATGTCATGTCAGATCCTGCTTATGTGATCTGTAACACTTTAGTGTATTGCAGGGCAGACGTGTTTGGCTGTAGTAGTGGGGGTATGCCTATTTGTACATGATGTATACTGTTTGGGGTATCTCAACCCCATTAACGGTGCATGTGGACATATTTGTATTTGTCAATCTACCATTTCTATCTACAGATGTGTGGCTATATATATATATATATATATATATATATATATATATGTATATAGATATCTACATCTATTGATGTTGTATCTGTTTCGATATTACTATATTTACTCACAAAAATACATTTACATGTTGGAATACATTCTCTGTACTGTTGAATGACTGGGCTGGTAGATATGTTTTGAATACAACAAGGTTATGTATATCTGACATGACTTAGTGGTAAAGCACTTTGCCTATTGTGTGTGGGGTTCTGTGTTCGAGCCTAGCAGAGTCTGTTTATTTTTATTGCTGGGAAGAACAAAGGCTGTTGGATACAGAGTGGTTAAGGCATGTTTAGTCAGCTGTTAGCAGGTTTGCGCAGAGGTAAGCATCGCTAACATGCCATTACATCTGCTTACAATGTGTTAGCTTCAGATTTACTTAACTAGTGTAGTCATTGCTTACCACTGCGCAACAGGCTGAAGCCCTCTTACTGCTGCTTAAATGTGCTTACTCCCGCTTACCCACCACGCTATTTATTTATTTATTTTACATTTGTTGACCAGGAAGATCCGACTGGATGCTTGTCCATTTTCAGCGGAGGCCTGGGGAGACAAGCTCCACAGTAAATCTCAGCTAATCATTACATGTAATACAGTGGTGTTCACATTCATAGAGAGTAACATAGCTAAGTATCATATTATTCATTCTTAGTTTACGTTAACATGTAGGTATTATTCATGCTTAGTTCCCATTTACATGTCAGGTATGACTGTTACAAAGGTCAGTTTAAGGTGAATTTAGATTCCAGTGTAACAGTTCTGGATAGGGTACATGCAGGTATACAGGTTAAGATGTAGTTATTCCATACCTGTGTGGTAGAGTAGAAGGGAATAGTGAAGGGGTAGGTTACACTCAGGTATTCGGGGTAGGTTTAGTTATGCCACACCTGTGTGGTAGAGTAGAAGAGAATAGTGAAGGGATAGGTAGGTAGGTAGAGGGGTGACATTGTAACTGTATAGTAGGATGTGGGAATAATTGGTAGGGGAGCAATAGGGGAGGTTTAAAGGATGTTGAGATATGTATGCGAGGCAGGAAAACAGGTGTTAGTTGCAGTAGTAGATGTATAGAGTATAGAGTGTATGGTGGTGGTGGGGATTTAGCCAGGTGGTGAGCATGTGCTGATACAAGTTTGCATGAGGTGTTCCTGCAAGTGTTTTATGTGTCTGTTAAATAAATTTGTTAAAATCAGACTGTAAAAATCATCTGGCATTTAAAAACAATGACAGTCAATAACAAACAGTAATGCAGGTTACTCAGGTATCAATTATGCATATGCTCTAATGTACATTAGGAGGCAAAAAACCATACACAAACTTGTACAGAATTTTGTCTAGCTTTATTAGTGAAATACATGATATTTTATAGGGTTTACAATCAGCTTTTGCCCACCTCACTGACGTGGTCAGTGACAGGGTCTTTACATCATGACCATTTATAAAAAGTGCTGATATTACAATTTTTAAAAAGTTACTTTCCCATGAGAATATTGCAGCCTTGCAAGCACCTGGTCAGTCACAATGTCCTTCCGAGGATGTAGCCAATTCAAGGCTCTTAGATTAGTTCGAATACAATGGGTGCATGTCTTCTTTAATGCTTCTCTTTGTCTCTTTCTTGTTCACCAGCTGGACATTATCTCTGATAGTGCGCACAAGGCCGCTCTTCTGGTAGAAGCAGGAAAAGATACACATGCACACAGATTCATTATTTTCTAACTTTGCAAAATAATCTTTCACTGACAGACATGAGCCAGGCCGAGCTGGTAGCTGCCAAGGCCAAGTTTCTAATCACACAGCAGCTCATGCTTCAAGCAGTAATATGCGAGTTTATTTCTACTATTATTCTAGTAAAACAGAATTAAATGCATTACATATTACTCTATTTCTCAATCTATGTGTTTCATATATGTTCAAGTTCATTTATATATATCAAACCACACAACTTATATGTCAGAATATGTGAATACATATTTCTCTAATAGCTTATATATGAATACATATTTCTTAGCAGCTTGTATGTGAATACATATTCCTTAGCAGCTTGTATGTGAATACATATTCTTTGGCAGCTTATATGTGAATATATATTTTTCTAACATTCTCCCTCCTGTTAATGCATTTTATTCTATTTGAAACATAAACAGTATTATTTCATTTCTTAGCTACTTCCTTTCAAGGACTTTCAGCTAAGTAAGTCATTTGTTTTACATTTCAGATAGGCTTCCGCTTGGTATTAACAAATTTAATTCCATGTCCTGGTACATAGTTTCAGTTACTGATACGTCAACTAGGTCTTTAACTAATTTTTTCACACAGGGTATGCCGCAGCAGACACATGCTCCAATTATGAGCAGTACTACACAAATTGCAATCAGAATATTCATAAGGACCGACCCCCACCCCCCAAATAGATTCTGGAAAAAGTTCGTCAGTGGGTTTGGGCCTGGTTCTGCCATTGCTGACACCTGCTGTATTACCTCCAGGTGATCATTGATTTCATGTTGGTTGTCTGGAATGTACGCACAGCATTCTTCTTTGATAAGCGCGCACGTACCACCTCTCGCCGCTAGGGTGAAGTCGAGAGCCATTCGGTTCTGTAATACGACTGTTTTCATGGCATTTATTTCATCAGTCACAAGTTCAAGAGCGGAAAAAGTCACATTGCTCATTACTTCGAGGAGTTTTGACAGTTTCCTCAGTTCCCAAATCGATTTGACTGCTCCGTAGGCTGGGAATATTCCAGCCCAGGATATAACACTGTCACTTAAGTCCATATGAGTCAGTTTTTCTTTGTCCTTCACAGCCGAATGATCCTTCCAGCTTGCTTCAATCTTACCCACCGGATTAGCAGGTTTTTTGACTGTATTTTCGGCTTGCTGAGCTACATTTCTCACATTGCGTATTTTACCCAGGGGCAATTCTGCAGTATGTCTTATGGCTGGAACCAGATAACCCAAAAAACAACTGCCGGACCAATTCTCAGGTAACCATTTATAGGCCTTTTTTCCACAAACAAAATAACAGTTTTCTACTTTAGTACTGATGCGGGTTAACCCTGAATGAAACATTTTCTTATCTATAACAGATAATTGTCTATATATTTCAGGAGTTTTTTGCACATCTCTCAATGTTGTTTTTATCAAGCTTAAATACGAACCATAGTTCGTGCTACAACTAGTACCTTGGTCTACAGGTTTTATATAACATTTGTAAGACACAGTTATGTTACAGTTACTCCAACCAACCTGGAGCGTATCATTTTTAACAAAGCAAACAATTTCTTTCTGAGTAACGGGTAAATATAATGCCACTTTGTCTTGTGATCTCACAGTACCCGTGTCAAATAATAGGTTTTCCCAAGTTTTATTTATCCCCAGGGGGACAGCAGACATCAAAAGTCCTCCATATGCTGTGGGTATTGCAGTACAAACCCAGCAATTCGAAACGTTTATAGTCTCTACATAGACTCGTTTCATAGCCAGGTATGTGTTGAAGTTCGGGTGCCAGTCTATAGCCAGTTCATCATCACGTTTTATTAATTTCACTTCTGTAGTTATATGCAAGAAAAACCATAACAACAAAAAGGTCACTACAAACATGGTTAATAAATGTATGATCAGTAGGCCAGTGAACCAATGTCTTTGGGGTTGTTTTGCATTTTTATTTACTCTGCCTCTGGCCATCCTGTTTCTGTGGTATGTCAGTTAAAAAATGTTTGTCCAACTTAAACTCTTTAAGTGGTTTACAGTGCGTCAAATGAACCCAAGATGATCTCTCAGCAATTTTTACTGCAGTAGGTGTTGCCAATAGTACCTGGTACGGACCTTTCCACTTTGGACTCGCCCAGTTTTTTCTTTTGATGACTTTCAGCCAGATCCAGGACCCCGGGGTCAGCACAGCCTCCAGTTTTGTTTCTTCTTTGTCTGAAAAAGAGTTCAACTGCAAAACAGTCTTATTCGTTAACAATTTCTTCATATAACTAGCTAATGAGCTATCGGCCTCCAGCTCTGCAGGCATGAGGGCCTTCCATTGTGGCACACAATATGCTCTCCCAAATACTATCTCAAAAGGGGTCAAACCCCTTACATTTGGAACAGTTCTCATGCTCAGCAGTGCTAAAGGCAGACAGCAAATCCAAGTCTTTGAGTCTCACTTATCAATTTTCTCAACTTGTTTTTCAAAATTCCATTGTATCTTTCCACCAGTCCTGCTGACTGGGGGTGATAAGCACAATGGTTTTCAAAGAAATCCCAAAGATTCTCCCAAGCTGATGTATTGTCTGATTAACAAAATGTGTTCCATTGTCACTATAAATTCTTTCTGGTATGCCAAATCTAGGAATGATTTCTTTTACTAAGGCTTTTGCCACTGTTGCTGCATCCGGATTCCTAGTCGGAAAAGCTTTTACCCATTTTGAAAACATATCTATGATCACTAAACAGTATTTTTTCCCTTCACATTTATTCAGTTCTATGAAATCCATACAAATAGTATGGAACGGGTAGGGTGGTGTCGGAAAGCTCCCTCGCTTTGGTTTAAATGCTCCCTGTGCATGATGTTTGCTACAAATATGACATGTTGCACAAAATTTTTGTGTATAATTTGTAAATCCGTATGTTTGGAATGTTTTGTTAACTAACTGTACCATCCCCCCTGTTGAGACATGGCTCTGCCCATGACTCAACAAAGCTGCATATTTAAATAAATTAGATGGCAATATTGGCTTTTTTTTTTTGGAGATGTACAGTCCCTCTTCAAGGATTGCTCCTCGTTTTATCCACTTTTGCTTTTTTGCTTTTGTAGCTAATGTCTGCATTGTTTTTAACATTTTTAAATCTAGAGTCTCAGAAGGTTGTAGTTCTTTATTTGAAAACACAGTTTCTGGGTCTGAGGCAGCTTGCTTTGCAGCTGCATCAGCCCGAGCATTCCCTTTTGAAATTTTATCTTGTTGTTTGGTATGGGCTGCACATTTACAAATAGCTATTTTAGTGGGTAACTGAATGGAATCTAACAAGTTTAAAATCAATTGTGCATGATTAATCGGTTTGCCAGTAGATGTTATCATTCCCCTGTTCTTTTACTGTTGCGTAAAGACATGCACTGTAGAGAAAGCATACTGACTGTCAGTATATATGTTAACACATTTGTCTTTCGCTAGAGTGCAGGCACGTGTCAAGGCTATTAATTTTGCTGCTTGAGCAGACAGGTTATGTTGCAGGGGTTGTGCTTTTATGATTTTATTATCCGTCACTACTGCATAGCCCACTAGGTTTTTCCCTGTAGGTCCTCGTCTACAGGACCCGTCCACATAAAATGTCACCTCTGCATTGACTAAAGGTATATCAGTGAGATCTTGTCTGGGTGTGGTTATTTGTTTTATTTTCTGTAGGCAACTGTGTGGTGTGCCATCTACAGGAATCGGAAGTAATGTCGATGGATTTAATGTTGTGCATCGTTCAATTGTCATGTGAGGTTGACTCAATAGTATGGTCATACAAGAAAGATGTCTGGCAGGGGACAAAAATGCTATTTTTTCTTGCAGTAAAATTATCGCAACTGCATGAGGTACTCTCAACGTGAGAGGATGAAACAATACCACTGAGGCTGAAGCTTGCACTGCCATAGCTGCTGCAACGACTGCTTGTACACAGGGTGGCAATGATTGTGCCACCGGATTTAACTGTGATGAATAGTAAGCTATGGGGCGTTGCTTGCCGCCATGTTGTTGCGTCAGTACTGATGTTATATATTCCCGCCTACAATCTACAGTCTGGAAAAATCTCTTATGGTAATTTGGAAGCCCTAAAACTAACGATGAAACTATCAGTTGTTTTAGTCTGCAAAAAGCTGCTTTTGCTTTTGATGTCCAATGCAGTGTTTTTTGTGCTGCCATTGGTGTTTTAAATATTAAATCAGCCAATGGAGCCGTTTTTAAGGCATAATTTGGTATCTAACTTTGACAAAAATTAGTCGTTCCCAAGAAGGACATCATTTCCTTTTTGGTAGTTGGTCTAGGTGCTTGTAAGATTGCTGTTTTTTTATCTTTATCTAATGTTTTACCTTTTTTGGATATCACATATCCCAGGTATTTAACCTGTTTTTTTTAAAGTTGCAATTTGTGTTTATTTACTTTATGCCCTTGCTCAGCCAAAAATTTTAACAATGCTATTGTGTCTTTTTTACATTGCTGCTGGGTAGGAGCTGCAAGCAAGATGTCATCTACATAAAGTAATACTTGACTGCCCCCTGGTGGAGAAAATCCCGCCAGGTTGCTAGCCATCTCTTGTGCAAATATTGTTGGACTTTTACTATATCCCTGTGGTAGTCGGGTGTACGTATACCTTTTGCCCTGAAATGTAAATGCAAACCAATGCTGGCTGTCAGGGTGGATAGGTATTGAGAAAAACGCATTGCTAATATTTACCACGGTGAAATATTTTTGTTGCGGCTTTAAATCATTTAACAAGGTATGTGGGTCTGGCACCGTAGGTGCCCTTGGTATTACCGCATCATTTACAGCCTGCAAATCTTGTACCATCCGCCATTCCCCGTTTGCTTTTTTAACAGGAAATAGAGGAGTATTACATGGTGAATTCAAGGATTTTACCAGTATTTTTTTTTTAAGTAATGCCATTATGATAGGTTTGATTTCTTGTTTTGCATCCTTGCTCAAAGGATATTGTCTTTTTTTTGGTCTAAAGGCCGATTTTGGTGTAATAACTACTGGCCCTGCTGTTCGAATAAGCCCTACATCCGATTTCCCTGTTGACCAAAGAACATCTGGTATTTTACTCAAAGCTTTTTTTTTTTTTTCTATCAAGAACGCCAATCAGCTGTCTTCACTCTGTCGTAAGTGTACAGCTGGGCGTGCTTGTGTTAACCAATTTAGTTTTTGTTTCTGTACTCCTAAGTCCGATAATTTTAAGTCAGTTAGTTTTTCCCATCTTGTCACTTTGTCACCCAAGTCTACTCACCTAACATTCCTGTTTTTGGTTAGGCTAACATGCGGTAGTTTATTGGATTTGTACAATTCCAAGAACTCCTGAGGTAATGAACAACTCACTACACTATTGCCCTCAGTGTCCCAGTATAAAGTCCGTAGTATTAGTCTATTTGCGGGATTCCTGAACAATTTTTGTTCATATTTTTTATTAGGCCCTGATGTGCTACAATAATATAGGGTACAATGTAACAAATGTTGTTGATCAACATCGAGGGGAAGCACCTTGCTGGTGGCTACATTCATTAGTTCCTTGGTCACTGCCCCTGGACCGGTTGTAACCAGGTCCTGGCTGTACCAATAATAGGCCTCACCCTCCGATCGTACCACAAAAGCATCAGTTTGTCTCTGTGCCTCCATACCATTCATGGTAGGGACTACTGCTATGCCAAAAAGTTGCATAAGATCTCTTCCTAATAAGTTCATGGGGCATTTGGCAGAAAGTACTATTTTGCTTTTTTGGGTTATACCCGAGACAGGGTCAGTTATTGCTATATCATGGGAAAGTGGTTCCCTGTACAGCTGTCCGTTTGCTGCTTTCACTAATATATAATCGGGTGACTCAGAATGTTCCGGTAACTTTGAAGGGTGTATCAAAGTTCGTGATGCTCCTGAATCACACAAAAATTTGACTTTTTTCCCTTTCACCAGAAGTGTAACTTCCGGTTTAGTGTCTGCTAAATAGAGCTCCAAGCTCAGTAGTGCCAAGTCCAAAACTTCACTTTTCCCAACTTTTACATCCGGTTGCATATCATTTGTTTTTTCTAAGGTATTTACATTATTTCTCTGCTCATTAGTCTCTCCTAATGACTGCCGAGCAGTATAACTGCCATCTAGTCAATCCTCATCATCCTTATCCTTTTTTTTACAGGTGCCTTGCTCCTGCAATCCCTTGCCAAATGTCCCTTCTTACCGCAATTGAAGCACTCACCTCTTTTTTTTCTGTCCTCATAAAACTCTGAGTTTTTGTCAGAACGTTTGTTACCCTGAGCATTTTGCTTACCCTTTTTGGCTGTTTGTACTACAAAAACTTTTGCACCGTCTTCAGCTGTGAAGACCTGCGTTTTCTTTTTTTTTTACTGTTAAAATGTTTTTCGGCATGCCTAGCATACTCTAACAAGGCTTGGAGTCTACTCGTTTAGTGATCTATCATATGCTTCGTGACGAAGCTATTGATAGGGGCAATGCAGCCTTTTAGAAATGCATTCTTCAACTGCTGTTCATACGAGCTATCATTTTTTTGATTTTTAGGAATAGTCATACCACTATGGTTATTAAAACATTCTAATAATCTACCATAGTATGTGTCTACTGTTTTATTATCTTGTTGTACGCATTGGTTAATACAAGTCCAATCTGCCCTAGGTTTCCATTTTTCAGTAATGCGGTCTGTAAGACCCTTTAATTTAGCATCTAGTTTTGCGTCACTGTGTGGGAGTGGCCTGAGTTGCGCGTCACGGGCATTTCAGGCACCACAAATCATATGCCAGTCCGGACCCAAAATTTGTCTAACTACTTTTTTTACCTCTTCCCCATTCAGGTGATAACTCAATTTCATACCTTGTAAATCTTGTACAAATTTCTCAAAGTTAATTTTCGGATGGGGAATTCCCTCTGTAGCTTTCCGGATGTCTTCCGGTGTCCACGGTCTATACACTAAGAGAGTTGAGGCCTGGCCCTCCTGTCCTGCCTGCGGATTTGGTACTTCAATTAATGGACAGATTTTCTCACTCCCATCTAATGAATCTCCGCTTGATTGAACATCTATAAGTGTTTGACGTGTTCGGGATCTAGTTCCGATAGGTTCTCTTACAAATGGTTGTCTTAATACCCCTGTTGCCTCCGGATAACGTGGGGGGGTCCAGCCCGCCCTCCCGCTTCATATTTTAAGTAAGGCATTGGAGGAGGTGGTAGGGGAGGGACCGATGCTACTACTGTATTATTATCCTCTTTGTCTAAAAATAATGCTTTTGCATTTTTATTTTTCTGTTCCCTTCGGTTCACTTCCTCAATCCACCTATGTGCTTGAGGAACGCCCAACTGTTGTTGTTTTTTTGCCTGACCTTCTGCGTCAGATTTTAACTGTTTTAAAAGTTTTACTAGTGATATTTTATCTAATTTACCATCAAAGTCATACTTATTAACCCATTTTGAAAAATGTCTCACATTATCTGCTCTTTGCAATTGCATATACTTTGCGTCTTCTGTTAGGGGCGGGTCACGTGACCCTTTAGTGCATTTATTTCCCATGTCTCTTAAAAAAAAAAGAACTGTTACGTAACCCTTTTTCTTGTACCACGTGGTATCTTATTCCCCGTGTCCACAGTAGTGTCTAGAATGACTGTTTTACTTTGCTTTGTTTACTTCCTGATCTATGACTCAAGATATAATACTTCGACTACCTCTCTCCCTGCTATCACAAACCTTAGCAATAGCACAGTGTAACCTGGTCCCTGATCTAAAACAAAAACAAAGAGAGGAATTCTGCTTACCCGAGCCTCCCGCTTACTGTTATGCTTTTTTTTAGGATCCAGTTTTCCGCTTTTCGGCCACAGATCAGACAAGTGGACAGCCTCTTTAGATACGACAATTCAGTCGGAGGTCTTTTTTTTTTTTGCGCAGATTTCGGTGCCACCTATATACTCTGACCTGCAGCTTACCAAGGGAAATCCGGCTCGAAGGACCAAAATGTTAAATAAATTCGTTAAAATCAGACTGTAAAAATCATCTGGCATTTAAAAACAATGACAGTCAATAACAAACAGTAATGCAGGTTACTCAGGTATCAATTATGCATATGCTCTAATGTACATTAGGAGGCAAAAAACCATACACAAACTTGTACAGAATTTTGTCTAGCTTTATTAGTGAAATACATGATATTTTATAGGGTTTACAATCAGCTTTTGCCCACCTCACTGACGTGGTCAGTGACAGGGTCTTTACATCATGACCATTTATAAAAAGTGCTGATATTACAATTTTTAAAAAGTTACTTTCCCATGAGAATATTGCAGCCTTGCAAGCACCTGGTCAGTCACAATGTCCTTCCGAGGATGTAGCCAATTCAAGGCTCTTAGATTAGTTCGAATACAATGGGTGCATGTCTTCTTTAATGCTTCTCTTTGTCTCTTTCTTGTTCACCAGCTGGACATTATCTCTGATAGTGCGCACAAGGCCGCTCTTCTGGTAGAAGCAGGAAAAGATACACATGCACACAGATTCATTATTTTCTAACTTTGCAAAATAATCTTTCACTGACAGACATGAGCCAGGCCGAGCTGGTAGCTGCCAAGGCCAAGTTTCTAATCACACAGCAGCTCATGCTTCAAGCAGTAATATGCGAGTTTATTTCTACTATTATTCTAGTAAAACAGAATTAAATGCATTACATATTACTCTATTTCTCAATCTATGTGTTTCATATATGTTCAAGTTCATTTATATATATCAAACCACACAACTTATATGTCAGAATATGTAAATACATATTTCTCTAATAGCTTATATATGAATACATATTTCTTAGCAGCTTGTATGTAAATACATATTCCTTAGCAGCTTGTATGTGAATACATATTCTTTGGCAGCTTATATGTAAATATATATTTTTCTAACAGTGTCCTATGAGACATCTGAGGTAATAGATGTGGGCAGGGAGTTCCAGATTCTGCCAATATAGTTGGTGAAGAGGGTGTCACCTCATTGTAATTTTATACTTTAAAAGAACAGAAAAAGGGGTTGATAGGTAAGTGGTGTTAAAGGGGCACAAAGAGGGGAAGACAGTAGGGGACATAGCCAGGTATGTGCTGGAAGGCTGAAGGAAAGGTCCACAGCTGGCCATTTCTTTTACAGCAACAACTGTGCATATACATTGAATTTGGAGGTAGATTTGGACACTCACATCCCTGGGTGGGGGAGGTGAGGACAACAATAATAAGTTGTGATGCCAAGTAGAACGGTCTACATACCTACAGTGGGGAGCTGCAACCATGTGTTCTTTGGTGTTATTTAGTTGGTTTTGCAACAGCAAAATTGGTTATAACATGCTTTGCCATCTAAAATTGATTGTGCTGCAGTGGGACTCATACCGGGAATGCTTGCTCGTTAGGCGACTGCTCTGCCCAATTCACACTATTGCTTACCTCCACAAGGCAGTCCAATTAGAACCACTCCATCCAACCCCGGCACGCCTCAACCTATAATTTCATACCCATCACCCCCCACCCACTCCCCCTCCGCAGCAATCATCCTTTCTCTGGGTGCAGGTCAGGTCTAGCCACACCACTACACACTGCCCACTCTCCACTTCTTGGGACTCCTTTGCCGCGACCCATGGATCATCAGGCTTTCCCAACCTTGTAGTCCGAGAATATACATGCTCTGCTGTGATGGATCTGTATAATGCCTGGAATCCGAATATTCTGAAAATTTTTGAGTTGTCTCGCAAGGGACGTTCCTGTCTTTGTTTTTAGATTAGACTTAGTGGGTGCACAATGTTTCTTCCACTGGTAGTATCCTGCCTGTGGTTTGGGAAGCAGTGGTTTGCTTACTTTGTGTGTTTGTTTGTATGTTTCACCTGTTTGACTGTCGGGGGGTATTGGTACATGTAACACATATGTTGATTGGGACCCCTCACCCCCATTGGCGGTGCCTGTGGTCATATATGTCATTCTTATGTGCTGTCTCATATCACAGATATATATCTGTGTATGCACACACACACACACACACACACACACACACACACACATATATATATATATATATATATATATATATATATATATATATGTATATATGTGTGTGTGTGTGTGTGTGTGTATGTATGCATACATATATATTTATATTGCTGTATATATATATCTAATGATATATAAGTGTATGGATGTCTGCATATGTATATATCTACATGTGCATATTTATATATATGTATGTTATACATGTATACATATGTAATACAGGGAGGGAGAGGTATATATCTATTTAGTTATATATATATATATATATATATATATATATATATATATATATATATATATATATATATATATATATGTCCCCTACTATTTACAAACGCCGATTTGCCGACAAAGAAATCACCGACACCAAGCGACCGACAACGCAGTTGACCGACACGCTGGAATCCCGACAGCGGAAGACCGACAAGGGAATGTGTAAGCGACCTGGTAAGTATGCGATAGTGAGGGATTTAGGAGTAGGGGGCGGACAGGTAAGTGTGCAATAGTGAGGGATGTAGGGTTAGGGTGTGTGATAGGTGAGTGTGCGGTAGTGTCGGAGATTGGGGTTAGGGGTGAGTAAGTGAGTTAGGTTAGGTGCAGGTAGGGAGAGTGTGTAGTCGGAGCTTGGGGTAAGTGAGTTAGGGTTAGGGTGCAGGTAGGAGGTGTGGTAGTGTCGGAGCTTGGGGTTAGGGGTGGGTAAGTGAGTTAGGGTTAGGGTGCAGGTAGGGAGGTGTGCGGTAGTGTTGGACCTTAGGGTTAGGGTTTGGGTTAGGGCTAGTGGATATGTCCTGTAGTGTACTGTGTTGTTTACGTAGTGTGTCGGTGTTATGGTGTTCGGTGTTTTTGTCGGTACTTTGTGTTGTCGGTCGTTTGGTGTCGGTGATTTCTTTGTGTGAATCGTTTGTAAATAGTAGGGGACCCATATATATATATATATATATATATATATATATATATATATATATACACACACATACATCTATGTATTTAGCTACGTGTCCTGTAATGTTGAATAGTATTGCTGAATGCTATGTTTGTGGAATCATGAGGATTATGTATATCTGTGGTGGTTTATTGGTAAATGACATTGCCTATGGTGTGCAAGCTCCTGGGTTTGAGCCTTGCAGTGATTGTTTAATTTGTTGCTGACAAGAACAGGGCCCATTGGATACGGAGTGGTTAAAGCACTTTTACGCAGTTGTCAGCGGGTTTCCGGGATGGTAAGCACTGCTAACTTCCGATGACATCTGCTTACACATAGTTAGCCTCACTATTGCTTACTCTGTGTATGCACTGCTTCCCGTCATGCAGACTTGCACCTGCTTATTCATGCTTATTTATCCTTACTACAGCTCTATTTTCGACAGTCATAGGTGGTGGATTTGGCAAGTGTATGGGGTTATCATTCATTACACTGCTTACTACTCCAGTTCACACATATATGTTATTTATTAGGTTATACAACTAAATATACTGATTATAACAGTGCTTTGACATGGACATGGAATGTACTGCAGTGGGACTCGAATCGGATTTGAATGGTCGTGAGGCGAATGCTCTGCCCACTACAATATTGCTGTACTGCTTCTTTTGCACATATCCTGCTTTTTATCCTCCTTTTGCTATTTCAACTACATTAACCATAGCTAAGCGATGGGCACACCCGAGCACCTAAGGTTAGCTTTGATCTGTGTTTTAAAGCTATAGATGGGTTTCTTCTTTTATCCTATATGTCCTGTTGCTGGTGTACACATGGGGGGTCTGTTGGTGGGGATATGGGGACACCTGTGAGCGATCTCACTCATTTCTTAACAGCTTCTGCTATTTGACATTGCAGGGGTGTGTTTATTCTGAGAGCTCTGCTCTCAGACACACCCCCTGCACTCGTACATGCTCCATGTAAGCCTAGGAGCTCAGCCAGCGTGCCTTCATTACTATGCATGGCGCACTGCCATCCTGCTCCTAAATGTATGCTTCTGTGCAGGACTAAACTAGCCCTGCATGGAAGTTTAGTAAATCTGGGGGCATACCTGGCAGTTTGGCTTGGGTGACAAAATCACCCCTCTGCCTCTGTTCCCAGACGGAAACACAGGCCTATCCTCTGGGACAGAACTATCTGAGGGTCCAGCTAGGGCAGGTGCAGCAGTGGCTGCCACCAGGCTGCAGTCTAGAAGTGCTGGGCCTTGGATTCTGTAGCCGGTGGAGTGAGTGTAGGCAGATCATGGGGAATCAGCCCACCCTGCTGTGCTGTAGTAATAACATAAATAAATGTACAATTCAATAATGAAATAAAGCATAACCCAAAAAAGTGAAATAATAAAATTAAATAATAATAGAATTAATTATTATAAAAATGATAAATAATATAAACACAAACACAGAAAAATAATAAGAAATGAAAATAAAAAAATGATAACAAAGCAATTTAAAAATATACATAAAACATTACAAGTAAAATAAAATAATAATGAAAAAATATGATTATATAAATAATAACCTAATAATTAAAATGAAAATAATAATAAAACATAAGAATTTGATAATAAAATGAAGAGAAGGGGTGGGTTGAGAGGAAAAAAAGGAGAATGTTGTTAACTTCACAGATAATATACAAAGCTTTCTACAGTTAATTTACTCTGTTCTGTTACATTTTACTTTTAAGAGTACCAACTGCTAAGAAATTCCTTTATTACTTTGAATACTACCCTGTTCCTATCACATACGCTCTATAGCACAGATCATATTGCATCCACCAGTCATTCATAGGTGCATGTATAGCACATATGCATGTTGCATGTACACTGATTACACTTGACAGTAGGCCATTCAAGCCACAGGTATAGAGGTCTGCACTTAAAATGTCTTACAATGTCAATAGATATTAACTGGGAATAATATGATATGCAGCTGCCAATTAAGGAACACCAGGTTGAATGTTACAAACAGGCATTTATTGCTCATTTGGGGGTGGGGGAGAAAAGTTGTGTTCCTGCTTGACACTAACAGGACTGTGTTGGTGTGGTTAATCTGCTTGTTTGGCATCTTGCCTGTTGTCTGATTTAGGTAGGGTTGAGAAGTGAGAAACTGCAATGTGTATCCTTATTGTCAAACTGTTATCTGTAATGCTTTCTCAGTACAAAAGTACAGTGATGTAGGAGGATGCTTTTAGACTTCCAGGTGGTGTGTCAGTGTGCTAAGATTCTAAGTTCAACACATACCTTACTTTCCACTGTGATGGGTTACCTGCCTTTAGCTCTGACTGTGAGTCAAGGCTGCCAGAGGTCATACAGTACCTGTACTGTGTACTTGGCCTGCAAAATAGTCACCCTTCCTATGTCTATTGGTAGCAGCGGCAGTGTTTTCAGCCTGTAGCACAGAGAAAAATATTAAAAAATCAGCAGCTACTAACAAGCTGTCTGTGATTACTTTGTGTCTCTTCTTCACTATTTTCTCAATCTGCATAAAAAGCCAGCATGGAGTCTACATGGATGCCTTATATCTTGTTGACTAGCTCCACAAGATTGATTGATTATCATGCAATTCAGCTGTGTATGCTGTAATTAGTATCTCTGAAGCACAGACTAGGACAGATGCAATGAATTACTCCATTATAAAAAGGCTAATGTGTAGCTAGGCCAACTGATATGGATGAGAGCTATTACATTCTTGAACTCAGTGACACATTGATTTCACACATTATATCTCTACAGAGGGTATTGTACTCCAACAGGTATGTATCCATTTTGTTACCTACATAATGCATATGTTGGAATGTAGTTAAGGATAATGTCACATAAATCTGTGTGCAATGTTTTGATCTGTAATCAGGGCATGGCTTTGTTTTTCAACCCATACAGAGGTATGGAGGATGTGGAGTAGGCTGAAAATGTAATGTTGTGTGATAACTATGTGCATTTGTTTCACTGAAAGTTCCTTTGATAGCACTTTTTGCATTTCACAGTTGTTTGGTTAGCAAAATTGGTTCTTAGCATGTTATTTATTTTTCTTGGTGGGGGGGGACAAAGATGAGTTCCTGCTATGACATAAACAAGAATAGACTGTTATTTTGTGTGTGTGAGCATAAATATTTGTTATGGCACAAACAAGGATATGTTCCTCTTGTTATTCTCCTTGTTTTGTACCCTCCATTGTTATTGTTTGACCCCTGTTGAATCTTTAAATTTTAGCAAGCTGGGAATAGTAACAGCCTTCCTTTACTGCTGTATCTATAGACAGTTTATTTGTACTTGTGTGATCCTTATATGCTGCCACACTGCAGCTCAGCTATCTGGAATTTTGTAAATAATTCCATGTCATTTGTGAATACTGATATGATTTATATAGAAGTGTGACAGAAAGAAATACTGCCAGCACATCTATCTGGAATTTTGTAAATAATTATATGTATTAGAACTGTATGTTATGTATATGTTAAACTGCTGATAAAAAGTATGTGTTGAAGAGGGTTTGTACAATACTGAGCTTCAAAGATGTATCCACAGTATACTTTACTGTAACATAGAAGATTAAATTGCAAAACCTAAGAATAGTTGAGGTTAAGTTACTTTATAGCTGGGCCATAAACAAGAGGTGTTATCTCTCAGTTTCAATGCAGAAGCAGGCACAATGTCTAGAGCTAAAAGTTATTGTATTGTCTTGAAAGAGAAGTAATTACTAGGTTTAAAATGTAAAATTGTTTTATTGTTTTACAACTTCCAAGATCTGCAAACATCTGAGAGATATGTATTTTTCACAAAAAGATGTTAAATTCTGCTAATTTCTGACAAAAGGGGGTTTATCCTGGGAACTGAGGTCAGGTGACAAAAAGCGATGTCATCCAAGCTAACCCAGCAGTAATATTTGCTATTAATTTAAGCACTCTCTCAGAGAGAGAGACTGGGCATTTTGCATCTTGTCTTTAACCTAGAAACATCCATTCATCATCACCTTCTGCACTTGCCTTGCTGTAAGGTTTTTAGGGCATAGTAACTCTTTTAGATTCTGATAGAAATATAGTAAAGTATAGCTTAGACATTTTCTTTCTTTATTTGAGACTGTCCTGCAATGTTGTTTTAAATATTTCCTGTGATTTTGAACTCTGATATAACTGATTACTTACTGAGCATTGTCTTGTTCTTTTATTACTTATTTATTATTAAATATATTTAAATCTATCTTTGAGGCTAATTTCTGTGAAACATATTTAAGCTCTTAGAGTACTTGCATATCTATTTGGTGACACTGTACAGGCCACTCCTAAATAGCCTTGCTCTTGGTCAGACTACCATTTGGATTATTAGTAACATTACACAGTAGGATTAGACACCCTTTGTTAAGGACCTTAGAGTAGCTGATAAAGAGTTGACTGGTGGCAGCTAGAACTACCTTATAGTCTGGGCAGAAGAGGACATATCTAATCCTTTCCCAGGTGTGCGTGTGTGTTTGTATATAAATCAATCTCAAAGTGTGTGTGTCTGTGTGTGTGTGTGTGTGTGTGTGTGTGTGTGTGTGTGTGTGTGTGTGTGTGTGTGTGCTACTTGCGCAGGGACACAAAGCACTGATTGGACAGAGAGGGTGCTGAAGGTTTTGGCTTGGTCACTCAGCTGAGATCTCAACCCTATAGCTGTGTCAGTGGGGAGCCTTACTGGGGATTTGGAGAAAAAAGGAGAAACCAGCCCCAGACTGACTGTGATCTCTGTGTGCTCTTAAGGGAAATTGCACTTTACTGTGTGTGTACTTGTCATTCCCCCAATGCGTACATCCCCCACTGTTGCCACTGGTGAGGAATGGGGTTCCTTGATTACTGGGCCAGTGCTGGGGCATCACATATGTGTTATTATTTCAATGTCTTTCAGGACACAATATGCCCATTAGACATAGGCTTTACTGAGGCTGAGAATGACCTACATATAGAGGGATTACGTCAACATCATGCAGTACTGCTGTCCACAGGGTGGACTAATATGGCTCAGCGTATAGCCTTGTGGACAAATTGGTATTCAACATTAATGATATTGGTCTAAACAATCGCACCTATGAGCAGGTGTGTCACTGAGCAAAAGGCATGTTGACAGCTGTAAGGAGGCATGCAGCTGCAGTAGCACTTGATTTTCAGATAACCAGTAGTGGACCTGCTGCAGAACTCCTTCTCGCTGCCACAGATGAATTCCTGGCAAGCATTGCCACACAGGACAGCTCCCAGCAATCACTAACCCAGTATGTTCTTGATGTGGATGCCACTCCTGCATCTCAATAGGAGCTTCCAGGTATGCTTTGTTAGAGCATTAGAATACTGTGGCATTCTGAAATAGTGTCAGTAGTTTATCAGTGTGTGTAAAGTTTTTTTTTTTTGGAGTGGGTATTTAAGATAGCTGCAATTTTATGCTTATTTTGAGGTTGTCAGCCATGTTGTTGTTAACAGTTGTGTTAGTGCAGGTATAGATGGGTAAAGGTATTGCCCCCTGTTATACTGTTAAATGTGGTGCTGGTGCCATCATCTCTTCCTTTACTTATTTCAGGACTATCGGGTATTCTGCAACATAGGTCTCCTGTAGTTGATAAGCATAATAAATGTATGTCATTACTATAGATAAATACCAAGATATCTGCTAATATGTCCTGTCAGGCCTGCTGTATGTATTGTTGTACTGTATGCATACCTATCAACTCTACAGATTTTTGCTGAATTTCCAGATTTTTGACTCATATTTCTTGGCCATAGTTCATATCATAGTGATTTCAGCGAAATTATTGACAAGTCATCAAAGACTGAAGATATAAAATAATGACAGCGATCTGAGTTGCACACTTCCTACCCTTTATAGATGTAATGCCAAAACAAAACCTGTTATTCTGTCAACTGTCTAGGTTTGGAAAACCAGTATTTCAAAATTGATCCCATTCTTGGCCTTTTGCCCAACCATTATTTATGACTTTGTCTAGATGTCTTGCTCTAAGAAGTTGAGAGGTATGACTGTCTGTAACAGTGACAGCAGTGTAAATTGTTTAGTATATACTGCAGCTGGTAGTGCAGGTATTAATGTATTCCTATGTTTTTTCCTTTTATCAGAGGTGATCATGGAAGTGGTTCTGTGTCCCCTGTGTCACCTGATGTCAGTGTCTCATCTGACTCTGATGATGATGATGGCAAATGTGAGGCACAGCTGGGGTTGCAGTGGCAGCATCTGACACAGAGGTTGACCCTCAGTGACTCCACTAATATTTCCTGTACACAGCCAGTATGCTTATGCATCCCCAGTCCACTGAGGCCACAGATAATGGACAGGTGGAAGACGAGGACATTGAACAGGGAAGTGTAGCTACCACTGCTTTTGACCCTGTCGACTCTGGCCATAGCCAAAGTGTTGGCAAGGTACCACTCAGGAAGCTACATAAGGGTGCTTGGAGGAAGCCTGCTGTCCCTCCTCCACCTGGCGCAGGTGTCTCTTCATGTATAATGCAATGTATGTTTAGGACTGTCATGGAGGAACAGGCACATTCAGAAAGGCTCTCCATTAAAATGCTCAGGGTTCTAGATGTGGTGCATCTGACATCTGTGACTGCCTCTACCATGTTGTTGATTCCATTGGTCAGATGAATAACACATTGGAGCAAGGGTTGTCTGTGATGGAGTGCAGAGCATCTGCTATGGAATGCATATTGTCTGTGCAGTAGCATCTGCTGGGAGGGGAATGTTGGCTTTATGGGCATAGGTCAGCAACTACATCTGTTGTGAGCCAACTTGGCCGTGTCTGATCATGATCTCATAGTGACAGTACTTCCACTGCTCCATCATGGAGTGTACTGTGCACACTCTGATGTGGCAGGCCATGGGGTCATGGTCCTGGGCATTCCTGTGAAGGGAGCATGTCCAGCAGACATTGGTCACCTGCAGTTAGTAACTCTGCATCAGATCTTGTGCATGGAGGTGCCAGTGCAACTCGTGGCACAGCCAGTTCTCGTGGTCTTGGGCAATGATGATGAACTGTCAACTCTACCTTGCATGGCTCACATCTGTCCAACATACACACAAGTAAAGTCTAACCACTGCCGAGGAGGAATTATCTTTAATGAGGAGAGATAATCTACCTGCTGTGGTCCACACAACTTCAAACTGTATTCTGAATGTGTGGAAGGCCTTGTAGCCTTGCAAGGCTGGGTTACTTACTGCAAACTTTAATCAGGTTTCTCTGCCTGCACAGATGTCCACCACTTACATTCTGACAAATACTGACCGAGACTGCAGTTTTTGATGTTAACTTCTGCTGTTGGAATTAAATAGTTTCACATAGTAACCTATGGTTTTATGACATTGCCTAATAAAAGCATTACAGATGAGGGAAGCACTTTAGCCAGCAAACAAAAGAATGGAGGTGCCAATTGAAGTCCATGTCTGGCAAAGCAGAATGGTCTAGCCACAATGTCATCCCACACTGACAGGAACTGGATCCCCTTAGAATGACACCAGACACAACTAATTTCAGAATATCATTTGTTCTTGATATTGTTGTCTCATCTTAGGCGGGCTTATAATACTGAGCAAACATAGGGCCATACGTGCCTGGGACACACATTTAGACAGCTCAGTCATGTCCACCTCCATATATTCCCTAGAGATACATCTGAAGTTGTGCTTACCAACAGCAACTATGATGGATTAATAGTGGGACTTGTTGAGAGATTTGATTGCATGTGTGATATGACAAGTACTTGTGACACACAGCTGACCCAATATTTCCCATTGTTTTAGGTGGAGAGTAGGGCAGGTGAATACCTTACTGTACAATCAACTGTAAGGACAACCTTTGCAATAGATAACTATTGCCTTAGGAACTTCATTAGTGAGACACTTGTGCTCTTTTTTATGTGTATTGTGGGCTTTGGTTTTACTGTAGGTGTATCATTATTGTGGTTTGGATGTATCTGCTGTTTCTGTAGTTTGCTGGGGAGTACATTAGTCCATGATGGTACTTAATTGATTTTGTAGTACAGGCCTGAGGTATTATTTTTCCTGAGTCAATAAAGACATGTCAATTAGGCTAGCAGATGAAAGAGAGGGACACTGACAGCTCGTAATGTGAGGTATGATTATGGTATCTGCACAGAGAATAAGTAAAGGATGGGGGTAAGGGAAAATAATTTAATTGTTGTTTCTGCATCTGTAACCAGAATGAGTTAAGCTCTCTGCAAGCAAAAAAAACAGCAGAGCAGCTTGGATAATGAAACAGTGTTAAAGCTAAAAATGATAACAGAAACAATTACCTAACAATATATAGTCCTACACTGCGGGAATTAGGGTTCAGGGGTGTTTTCTCACAAATCATGTGTCATGATCTTTACTTATCAATAGTTGAACTGAACTGGATTCTTGCAGTGTAAATCCAAAGTATAGTGTGGGCAACACAACTGCGACAAAATAAAAGCAGTAATTGACAATTCATTTGTTCATAACATTACATAGGTAACAGAGTCAAAAACATTACAGTTTTTTTAAAAAAAAAAGTAATCATAGTAACACAAAGAAAATTAATTATAATTTTTCTTATATAACTAACAGCAACTGCACATACTGCAGGGCTTTCACATCATACCAGTGGCTAAATAAAATAGCATGGCAAATGTGCATAGACCAGTGTTCCCTAAGCTGCTTTAGGATTCTCTCTGTGTAATGTCCAAAAACAGCTTGGATACACACACCACCTCCCCCAAGTTGACTGCATTGGGAACAGAACCCCTACCTATCTAAGTACAGAGACTACAGAACACAGTATTTAATGCATGCGCCGTGGCACAAGTTTGATTTTAACGGGACTGCAGGTGGTCTTATAGTAGGTGACATCAGCAGGCCATGTGGGGGACAAGAGGTAGGAGGCCTGCTTGAAATTAATAAGAATAAATTCCAGTGTAGCCAAAAGTAAAAACCACAACAGCTTTAATAATCCATGTATAGAACAGTAAAACCATAAAAATCCATCTGTAACTGACTAAGCACTTTCACCCATTAAAGGGCATCCTCAGAGTCAGTTAATTAATTGTTACAGATCATTTATAAAGAGACTTTCAATTTAACATTCTCAAATAGGAAAAAACTTCCAATTAAATGGTTACCATAAATAATTGTTCTATTAATTTCACATATATTAACCCTTCATGGTTAAACCACAATTGCAATTGTAAAAATTCACTTGTAGCTTAAATTGCAATACATGACAAAAAATCATTTGTATTATACACAACACTACTATGTAAAGTATAAAATAAATAAAATTTATATGTTTTAATTCATAACACATTTTTCTAAAAATAGGTAATGTTCTAATGAATTTAAAAGTGCTAAACCAGCAGAGCTCTATGCTTTAAAATACAAGCCAAAGAGACAACATCACTGATGCCAGGCGAAGTGCTAGCATCCAGTCTAACTTGCCATAAGCACTTCTTTACTTCTAGCATATTCTGATAATCACCCCCAAAATCTTTTTTATATATCCTGTCTATGACAAAGAATATAAATGTATTGAAGCTTGCACATCTCTGGCTGCGAATAAATAAAGAATTTGTTGTTTTTTTTATTCTTAATATCTCTTACATGCTCCAATATTCTTTGTCTAGCTTTCTGGTTGTCATTCCTATATAGAAGGCTGTACAAGATAAACAGGTTGCTACATATATGACCATACTGGTATTACAATTACAATGGCCAGGGCTTGCTATTGTTCTTTTAAAATTCCATATTGAAACGTAAGGTCCATCATTAATAAACTTACATGCCTTACAATTTCCGCACTTAGCCATTCTAGCTAGTCTCAGACTGGTAGGTTTGGGTTTCCTTTCCAAAAGTTCTTTGATATTTGAACCTCTACTATTTATAAATATTGGACTCCCACCTAATATTTTAATAATATCTTCAGATAATATGCTTTGCCAACCTGTTTGAATGATTTCCTTAAATTTTCCTGAATTTTCGTTGTAGGGTAGTACAAAACCTACATGGGGGCTATTGGATGCGTGCTTTTTCTTTGGAGTGTTGGCCATTCCAAAATCAGTATCTAGCAAAATAGGTTTAAAATCTACACTTCTTCTAGAATATGCTGCTATGGATGTCAGCACACACATTCAGGATAATCCTCTGGGCATTGCATATAACCTGGCAGTTGACATTGTGGTACCCCTTGTGGTTGACCTTGATTCTACCCTCCTCACTTGGGTGGTGCCTTGACATGTACATGAGTGCAATCTATGGCACCCAGTACTTCAGGATAGTACACTACACAGTAGAACTGCTGCATATTGCTGGCCCTCTCCTCAGCAGAAGGGGGGGTATATAAGCTCAATGGCATGTATGAGCATGACATCCAGGAACTGGTGATGTAGCCTGGATGCTGATGACTGTGACACACCCATGATGCCCCCAGTTGGTCTTTGAAAGCTACCTGCATCTAATATTCTAAGGGCTACACATACCTTAGTTTCCATTGGTATGGGTTCCCCTCGATTGGGTCTGTCTCTAAGTTGAGGGTGGCAGAGCTCACAGAGTTCTTGTAATGTCTCCCTGTCCATCCTGTAGTGCTCTACAATCTCCAGCTCATGTAGCACCTGGAAGGTTACCCTGGGTCTGAACACTCTTTGCCTTCTCAGCCTAGGCCTATTGTCCACAGCACCAGCAGTATTGACTTCAGCCTTTAGTCTAGAACATACAGATGTATAATAGCTGCAGAAGCCCTTAGCATTATCTCAGTTAACATTTCCAGTTCTGTACTCAAATGGTATTGAAGTATTGATGAAAAATAAGAATGTAGGCTAAATGGATACTTTATACATTTATTGAATAGGTCCACAGTGTGGGATTTGCTAATTAAGATGCAATTCACCTGCTAAGGCTGTAATTATCATGATTTAAAACACCTGCTTGAGTGCTCGCACAGCTCCATGCACCGTTGCATAAATAAAGTAAGAATAAGAAAAATGTATAATTTTAATCTTAGTTTTCCTGATACTGCAAAAATATGAAACATTAAACATGAAGATAAGCTTGTACATCCTATACTCAAACCCAGGACCATCGACATTGTAACCCTACACATACAGGTGCTGCCACAGGAACAGTTTCATAGCACGCTTTTTATTGCTCTATTTCCTGTCAGTGTGCTACGTGCACCAATGCTCAAACATGTTAACAAAAAAAAATTGACGCTGACACCCTCCCCCCGATGTCATCACTGTTTACATCCATTGGAAACATAAACACTGTGTAGATCCCTAAATGAAGTGAACATCCTTACAGGGTACTGGTTTTTGTGATTCAATAAGTCTACTGATTTTTGGCCCTATTTGCATAATGACCATACTGACAGCCTGGATTCTACACTGTTAGCAGCCGTGTGAGCAGGGCAACTGCACGGGAGCACAATGTTGTAAACACAAGGCAGCATATTACTTTGCCTATAGATGTGATACAGCACCCATTATGCTTACAGTACATTATAATACCATGTTTCATCAATTTTAAATATTTTAAAAACCTGCATTATGTACATGTTTATTATTTAGTTGAGGGTGGGAGACCAAAGGTGCATTCATGTCAGGGCAGATAAAATTACTTTTTCATTTGACTGATTGATGTTCTGGCATCCACAGTGTGTACCTAGGCCAAAATATGTGTGGCATTATTTGTTAAGGTCAGTTCTGTTGAAATTTCAATATTTTTCAATGGCTGTGTTTCTGTGTAGACTCCTGTATGTGGAAAATTTCTGCATACACTGCCAACACATGCACGGAGTCTACATGGCTTCATTTTAGGTTGTTGGATTACTCAGTCATGTTGGTTTGCTTCATTAGTGTAAATTTTGTGTCTATATTATTGGAATGAAAACTTCAAACTCCGAATACCATATGGCCGACACCATATGGTCGAAGTTTGAAGTTTTCGAATCCGAAAAAAAAAAAACTAAGACAGGCAAATTGTCATAAATTGTTTTATGCAGAGGGGCAAACCCCCCCCTGCACCCCTCCCACTACTTAAATATACCAACTCCGAGATCTCAATACAGTGTGGAAATGGCAGATTTCCATTTCCTGCACTGTAGTGCGATCTTGGAGTTGGTATATTTAAATAGCGGTGGGTGTGGGGGGTGCAGGGTGGCTTGCCCCCTGCTTACACCCTTTTGTTTGTTTTTTTTTTTTAATTATTTTATTACAATTCGAAGTTTTCAGACTTCGATCACTAAAGGTCGACCATTAGTGATTCGATGTCTGAAAACTTCATTGATCTAATATAGACCCTAAATTTCAGCTACTTATGCTGAAATCTTCATTCCATGAAAGTTAAAGTATTTGAGCATGAGTGCCAGGAGCGGCTCGTGCTATAGGACTGCAGGACTGCAGCCCCCCCCCCCCCACCTGTAGAAAAATAAAAGGAAAATAATAAAAATTAAAAACAGTCCCCCCACCATAGATAGAAAACAAAAAAAAATCACAAATCCTGGAACTCCATGCATGCATACTGGTGGCTAGCAAATACTCAGACTTGAACCCTGTACCTTGGGTGCAAGTAGAAAAGGCCTGAATTCCCCTACCCACCACCATCTGTAAAAAAATTTGCAGATTTTTGCATCATATTTGTTCTGTTCCTTATAAAATCGGTTTCTGTATGTTTGTTGTTGCTATCAAAGTCAGTAGTGCAGTAGTGCACTGGCAGCATTGTTGCCTGACAGCTACAGGTTCTCTGGTTTGATTCTTGGCTGGGGTGCTCTCTGTGTGGAATCTGCATATCTTCCCATCTTACAAAGATATGTGTCTGGAGTGTTTCTCACTGCTCTGTTGAAATTGGCTTTTGTTCCAAGCCAGACTTTCTTGGTTAACAAATGTTAAATAAAAATAACAGGCATTTGAAATTCAGACTTCATATTCTTCAGAAAGTACATAAGTTTATAACATGGATATAAGTTTATAACATGGATATTTGAAATTTATCCTTATTTTTGGGACTGTATTCCATCATTATTGGCTTTGCACAGGTTTTTTGTGCTAAGGTTCAGAGCTATGGTGAGAACTGAATTCACTGAATATGTTTGGGGGCTGTATTCCCCCATTACTGGCTTTGTCCATGTGTTTTTTGCTAAGAGGTTGAGAGGTATGGTGAGAACTGAATTCACTGAATATGTTTGGGGGCTGTATTCCCCCATTATTGACTTTGTTCAGGTGTTTTGTGCTAAGAGGTTGACAGCTATGGTGAGAACTGAATTCACTAAATGGTAGTAATTTAAGTTTCAGTCTTCCTCTTTCACAAAACAGCTGATTTGGCATAGTGGTATGTTGCTCTGACTGTTTTGCACAAGGTTCCCCTGGGTTTAAGACTTGGAAGTGAAATGTATGGTGGTAACACAGCATTTTATTGTAGCAACTTTCCAACATTATACAAGCAATGTTTAAAATGTGTCCCTGGTTTTTGGGCTTTTACCCCCTTTACCCCCCCCCAATAAATTTTGGCTTTTTCCAGATTTTTTGTGCTGCAAAGTTCAGAGATACAGCAGACTGTCGAGTAGATTTTACAAGGAGCTGAGAGCTGCAGGGGAACAAAAGTTTAGTACTGCTTATGGTGAATCTACTTGTATTATTAATACACAACAGGTAGTGTACTTGCTTTTGATGCAGAAGGCTGTGGTTTCTACTCCCACAGCAGGTAGAGGCATTGCTGATACTGTACTGTTTTGTAATTGGGTGGATGCTGCAGTCCTTTTTGGTGAAGATACCTAGTAACTATGAACCTGTCAGTTTGCCATCCATTCCCTACTGCAATATTACTAGCCTATCATTTTTTTAATGCAACATGGCAATTTATTCGTCAAGGGCAACAACCACTTTATTTGTAGATGAAACAATGACATATAAAGTTGTTTGCTAGCAGCAACCTCTTCATTAGTTACATATTTCTTTAATGTGAAATTTAGATGACTTTTATCTTCAGAGATTGTGCATATTTACTGATAATGGTGGACTGTAGAACTTGAGTAGACTTTTATGATGGAAATGTAAGTTTGAGTAGACTTTTATGATGGAAATGTTCTGAATTAGGCAGTTTTGTCATTATTGGTGCATGCATTTTGTTTCATTGTTTACTGGAAAAATGTCCAAAACAATAAATTTAAAATGCCATCTAACAACTGTACTGTATTGTACAAGGAATATAATTTAATAAAATCAGTAAGGTGTATCAAAGAGCATGTGTATGTTTCATGGTCAAGGGGTCTATGATTTGAAAACAGCCCAAAGTTAACTTTATCTGCCATTGGCAAAATGTATTTTCTTTGAATGTGGGTTTCAATGCTGTTTCAATGAATGTGAGTCTATATTTATTGTCAGACTGCAATGCTTTGTTTAGCAGATATCTATTAGGGTCTGTGCTGTAAAATGCAAAATAAAACTTTCAAATGAAATCCAAATTATCGCAGAAGTAAAGCAGTATGCACATTACAGTGTTTATGATAAATGGGGTGAAATAACCAAGGAATGGAACATTGGAATGGCTGCATGGGGGAGGCTCCATTCGACTATGATTTTGTGAGGGGGGAAGGGCAGCAAACTCAGACAGCCCCGGCTTATACCTCTCAACTGTTCAGATTTTTGCAGAATGAATAGATTTTTGCTTATTATTTTTGGTTTGTTCCTCATAAAATATGTGGTTTTCTGGCAAATCATTTAGGAATGAAGTCACTACATAATGACAGACATTGAGTTTCAGATGTTATAGCCTTCAGAAAAATGCATGCTAAAGCAAGACCTGTTATTCTATCAACTGTCTTAAGTTTATACAAGAGCAATTTTTAGTACTGTTTGTATGTTCCCCAATATATTTATTTGGCCTTGTCCAGATTTTCTGCATTAAGAGGTTGAGAGGTACACGCAAATAAATCGCTTTATAGAATTAGGAATATCCAAATCTCTCAACTGTCCCCAATTTTGGCTCAAAATGTTGCTCTCCCCCTATTAATTCCTCTGCAAAATGGCAATTTTGGAAGAAAATGTGGAGGGTTTACAATTATAAATAACTGTAATGATCAGAGTTATAGTTTACTTTTATTTCAGAAATGCATGTAGATGTTCTTATTTTGTCAGCTGCTCAAGTTAACAGTACTAATATTAAAAAGGTGTCCCTTCTTTGACAGGTTACCAGTTGTATTGTGTGGCAATTTTATATTTTTGCATCACATTTTTGGTCTGTTTTTCATAAAATTGTGGTTTTCTGCCAAATTAGTGGCAAATCATTAAAGACTGAAGTTAGAAAATAAACAACTGTACTGTATTGTACAAGGAATATAATTTAATAAAATCAGTAAGGTGCATCAAAGAGCATGTGTATGTTTCATGGTCAAGGGGTCTATGATTTGAAATCAGCCCAAAGTTAACATTATCTGCCATTGGCAAAATGTATTTTCTTTGAATGTGGGTTTCAATGCTGTTTCAATTAATGTGAGTCGATATTTATTGTCAGACTGCAATGCTTTGTTTAGTAGATATCTATTAGGGTCTGTGCTGTAAAATGCAAAATAAAACTTTCAAATGAAATCCAAATTATCACAGAAGTAAAACAGTATGCACATTACAGTGTTTATGATAAATGGGGTGAAATAACCAAGGAATGGAACATTGGAATGGCTGCATGGGGGAGGCTCCATTCGACTATGATTTTGTGAGAGGGGAAGGGCAGCAAACTCAGACAGCCCCGGCTTATACCTCTCAACTGTCCAGATTTTTGCAGAATGAATAGATTTTTTGCTTATTATTTTTGGTTTGTTCCTCATAAAATATGTGGTTTTCTGGCAAATCATTTAGGAATGAAGTCACTAAATAATGACAGACATTGAGTTTCAGATGTTATAGCCTTCAGAAAAATGCATGCTAAAGCAAGACCTGTTATTCTATCAACTGTCTTAAGTTTATACAAGAGCAATTTTTAGTACTGTTTGTATGTTCCCCAATATATTTTGCCTTGTCCAGATTTTCTGCATTAAGAGGTTGAGAGGTACATGCAAATAAATCGCTTTATAGAATTAGGAATATCCAAATCTCTTAACTGTCCCCAATTTTGGCTCAAAATGTTGCTCTCCCCCTATTAATTCCTCTGCAAAATGGCAATTTTGGAAGAAAATGTGGAGGGTTTGCAATTATAAATAACTGTAATGATCAGAGTTATAGTTTACTTTTATTTCAGAAATGCATGTAGATGTTCTTATTTTGTCAGCTGCTCAAGTTAACAGTACTAATATTAAAAAGGTGTCCCTTCTTTGACAGGTTACCAGTTGTATTGTGTGGCAATTTTATATTTTTGCATCACATTTTTGGTCTGTTTTTCATAAAATTGTGGTTTTCTGGAAAATTAGTGGCAAATCATTAAAGACTGAAGTTAGAAAATAATGGCAGACATTTGAGTTTCAGATTTCATACCCTTCAGAAAAGTCATACTAATGCAAGACCTACTACTATTCTATTATCTTTCTATGTTTATAAGAGCAATATTTAAAAATTGTCCTTATTTTTGGGCCTGTGTCCCACTTCTATGCATGGCTTTGTCAAGATTTCTTGCTCTGAGGTTGAGTGGTATGAGTGTCAGGGCTATCACCATCAGCCAGAGACATTTCAAATTGTGACATACTTGCTGCACCCCACTCCCCCATGTAGTGACTCTGGATATGTCCAAGCAAGACAAGGAGCAGTTATGCAGTGTAAATGTGCAGAGTATTCCCCCATCCAAGATAGACACAAGTACGACAGTGTCTTTTCATCTGTCCTTGATTTTGCAGAATGTTCTGGTTTTCTGTCATATTTTTATACTGTTGATTTATGCTTATTATTATTCAGAAAATGCATGCTGTCGCAGTGCCCTGTTGCTTTGTGTTTAAGTAGCAATGCTTTAATGACCATCAGGTAAGCTTGTCTGAGATTGCAAGATGCAAGTAACCTTTAATGAGCATACTGTTAAATAATTACCAACACCGAAAGCCTTTTTGTTGTTGCTATGCAGAGAATATTTATATAACTAGATAATGTACAAGCCTTAGGTATTGAAAAGCATATGACAGTATTTGTAATAAAGGACAAGATTACAGTATTTTCAGAAGCTCATTACATTTGTTGGAAATTTGCAGTCATCTTTGCAGGCTTTACCCATAAACTAAACAAAATGCCAATCTATCATGTGTGGTCCATAACCTGTGCAGTAATCCTTTAAGCAATTTATCTTGAGCTTGTTTCTTGTTTGCTGTTCATTTTTTTACTTTGATCATGTTTTCCCCATGAAACAAGTAGATGTTCTTCATGTTTCACTGTTGCAGTCATTACATTTGGGTTATCTGCTTGCAGGTAGCCCTCAGTTGGCCTGATTAACAAAGTCTTGGGTCCTGCGTTAGTTGCTGTCCCTTCTTCCATGACGTCAGGTTTTCAGAGGTATAAAACATGCAGCTGACGCCATTACATCAGTCTTTCTTGGCATGCGGTGCTCGAAGCAGAAGCAGTTTGCAAGTGCCGGTCGGCCGACTCCTGAAATTTTCATTTTCAAGTTTCAGAACCTAAGTCTTCAACTAAAGCTAAGTACCCCATTGGGGGAACTTTTTCTTGCTCCTTACCGATGTCAGTAAAAGTTAATAATTGCATACTTATGGAAAGCAAATACCTCATAAAGATTTTAATTCGTATTGTATTCTTTGCCTAGGCCCTGACCACAACGTACCTTGCTGTCGGTTTTGTGCTTTATTTAATCAGCGCACTATCCATTGTCGGTACATTTTCGCCTCTAAATATTTTGGTTCTCAGTTTAATTATCCAGAAATGTTGTCGGTTAGTCATGTGACTACCGGGATTCTGAAAAGACGCAAAGATAAAGACAGAGACAGGCCGCCAAGGTCCAAAACTGCCGATGAGGCTTCTCCTAAGCCAGTCACCAGTTCGCCGGTACTGAGTGAGGCACTTTCGCAGCCCCTGATAACCGCTACTTCCGATTCGCAGGCCTCTACTGAGACCCATTTGGAGTCCAGTATGCTGTGAGATGCTTCAACTATGGAACCCGCGGATGTCTCTACCTTGGATGGGTCCAGAGCTGCTGTGTAGGCACTGGCTTCTGAGGGTGTATTCAGGCCTATGGACTTGCATATTAAACAGATGCCTCCTTCTTTACTTAGGCCTAAATCTCGATCCCTGTCTAAAAAACCGACGTCTAGGCCACATGCTCAGGCCTCTACGCCTAAAAAACAAATGATAAGAATGTCTGAAGATCTAATAACTTTAGTCAGGGGTAGCCAACCCCCCCTCTAAAAGGCCTAGAACTGAAGCTGATTATAAATCTTCTGATCAGGATTCTGTTTTTTCTGATTCTTCTGATGATCTGGATTTGCCCTTGTCTACTTATTAAGATTCTGATGCAGAGGACTGTATTCCCTCTGCTTCCCCTCCTGAGGATTTTTCTTTTGGGGAAACTTACATACTCTAAGGGAGCATTTCCACTGGAAAAGCCAGGATTTTTCTGATTCAAAAAAGAGGCTTAGGGATTTCCTTCTTCTGCCTCAGCATAGGCCTTTAGCTATTCCTCCTGTATTAGACATTGTTGATGATGCTTTTTCGGAATCCAGTTTGGCCCCTGATTCCCTTCCTCCTGCTCCAAGAAAACCTGACAGATACTACAGAGTCCCTGAGTCCCACAAGTTCCTTTTCAAAAATCCTATTGCAGATCCAGAGACTATTTCACAGGGGCCCAAGGGCATTAAGGCTTCTACTGCTAAAAATCATACCCCTTCTGATAGAGACTCCAGGGCGCTGGATAGATGGGGTAAGAAGGTTTACACTTCTGCAACCTTGGCCATTAGGGATTTAAACTGCCAGTTTCATATGTTAAAGTATCAGCAACATGTTATTGGACTGCTTAAACAGAAAATTATGTTGTTTCCTGACTGTGTGGAAAGTAAGGAATTACAGGATTTAATGCATTCTGCTGAACAAGTTGGAAAACATACTTTGCAATGTGGTTTTGATTCATTAGAGGCCACTTGCAGGGCTGCTGTTACTGGGTCTGTGCTTGGCTTAAGGAGCAATCTTTGCCTGATCATGTTAAAGCTAAATTGTTGGATGCTCCTTTAAATCATGACCGCCTGTTCGGCAACAAGGCCAAGGAAGTTCTTAAAAAGATGGAAGATAAAGCTAAATCTACGCAAACTGTTAAAGAGTTTTTACAAGTTCAGCCTCCTAGATTTAGTAGACACTGGCCCTCTAAGAATTGGTCCTTTCCAGCCCCTTCCAGGTCTTCTCAAGCCAAGCCCAGACACAGCAAAGACCCCAGGTTTCAGCCCCAGGGGACACACAGAACTAAGCAGTGGGGGGCCTCCACTTCCAAATCTGGAAGTAATAAGACCCCCCCCCTATGGTAAACTGTCTCAATGACTTCCTTTTAAAATTTCAAAGCACTCATCAACTGACTGCCCCTTTGGGGAAAAGATTGCTTTTCATGCAAAGAATTGGGAACTCATTACCCAGGACAAATGGGTTTTAAATATAGTGTCCCAGGGATACAGATTCCACTTCCTCACATTGCCAACACCAAGTGGGTGGCCGTACCTACCCCCAAATTAGTGAGCAGAGGCCCAAAAACAAGTACTTTCTCTCTTAAGCATGGGGGCTATTCAGCTGGTACCAGAAGAGGAAAAGGAACAAGGTTTCTACTCAAGACTTTTCCTGGTACTCAGAAAAGACAATTCATGGCGTCCTATCCTGGACCTGTCTACTCTAAACACCTTTTTGGAGATTCCAAAATTCAAGATGCTGCCTCTTCACCAATTACTTCCTATGCTAGGCAAAGATGCCTGGTTGGCAATACTAGATCTAAAAGAAGCATACCTGCACATCCCAATCAGGGAATCTTGCAGAAGATACCTACGCTTCAAAGCAAGCTACATGCACTATCGGTTCTCTGCACTGCCCTTTGGCTTATCTACTGCGTCCAGGGTATTCACAAAGTGCCTAGCTCCAGTTATTGCATTTTACAGGCAAAGAAATATTCAAATATACTCATACCTGGACGATTGTCTAATTCAGGCAGAAAGGCAGGACATACTTTTGGATCATCTGGCCTTTGTAAAAAGGGTTCTAACTTGTCTGGGGTACACCATAAATGAAAAGAAATCACACCTGGTACCCTGTCATCAAATTATATTCCTAGGAGCAAGCTTGAATACAACTTCCCAGATGGCTTACCTCACGCCAGAGAAACAAATGCATTTGACTACCTACTTCAAACAAGTGGCCACAAAAACCCTGCTATCTGCAAAACAAATACTGCAAGCCTTGGGGTTCATGGCCTCCTGCATTCTCCTAATTCCATATGCAAGACTGCATATGAGGAAACTACAATGGTATCTAAAGAGCCTATGGTGCCAACATTCTCAAGCCCTAGAAACTATGATTCAAAACAAGGAACTACCGTTCACATCACCCCCTGCCACCCAAACCCTAACAACAGATGCATCAGACTATGTATGGGGGGGCTCACCTGGCAGGGAAGTGCATTCAGGGCAAATGGAACCCAAGTCAAATGCACCTGCATATCAATCAAAAAGAAATGTTAGTTGTACAGAATGCTCTGAGAGTCTTCAAGGATGACATTCTTCCAGGACAGCTATTGGTAAAGATGGACAACACCACTGTGATACGGTACATAAACAAGCAGGGAGGTACACATTCTTACCCCCTCTGCAGACTAGCCATGGCATTGTGGAATACAGCCTTGAGCTACCAAGTGCACCTACAAGCTCAGTTCCTGCCAGGAAAATTAAATACACTGGCAGACAGACAAGCAAATGGGGGAGCCCAGATATAGACCTGTTTGCCTCCCTCCAGAACTACCGATTGGACAAATTTTGCATAAGGACTCCCCACAAACAAGCCTGGAAAGTGGATGCTCTATCCTTCAGCTGGAAAAACCTATCAGTCTATGCCTTCCCCCGTCTGTCTCTGCTCTCTAAAGTACTAATAAAAATCAAACAGGACAAACCAGGGATGATTTTGATTGCTCCAAACTGGCCGCACCAACACTGGTACCCCCTCCTGCACAGTGTGTCTTGGTTTTCTCCATGGCACCTGCCTCAGACTCCTTCCCTGCTGTCTCAGCATGAGAACCAGATTCTGCACCCTCAGCTTCTAACACTGCACCTTGCAGCCTGGCTAATTACTTAATTTTTCCTTTACCATCCCTCAGCAAACCTGTGATGGATATCATTTTAGAGGCAAGGAGGGCTAGTACTAGAAATTCTTATGCTGAAAAATGGAAAAGATTCTGTGCCTGGAACCAATCTCAAGGGATGAGCACAGCAGTGCCCAATTTACCTCAGATTTTACAATACTTAACTGAGATGCTTCACAAGGGCCTGTCTTTTTCCTCCATTAAAATCCATGCCTCAGCCATTTCAGCTCATTATAAGACAGAACCTCCCCTCTTCTCTCATCCACTGATCAAGCAGTTCCTCAGAGGGGCCAAAAATTTGAGACCACCTAGGAGAGCTCCAACCCCAGCCTGGGACCTTAACTTTGTCTTGGAGAAACTCACTCTACCTCCTTTCGAGCCAGCTGCTACTGCAGACTTAAAATTTCTTTCTTGAAAAACAGCTTTCCTTTTAGCAATCACTTCAGCTAGAAGGGTATCTGAATTACAGGCCCTTATGGCAGTGGAGCCTTTCATTATCTTTCATGCATACAGGGTGTCCCTCAGAACCAATCCATCCTTCAAGCCCAAGGTGGTATCCAATTTGGCTCTTAATCAGTCCATTCATTTACCAACCTTCTTTCCCAGTCCACAGAATAAAGGGGAATGGATGCTGCATTCCTTGGATGTGCACAGACAACTTAGATGCTACTTGGACAGGACTAAATCTCAAAGGAAATCTGAACAACTGCTGGTGGCATTTGCTGCAGGGGCAAAGGGGAAGGCTATTTCAAAGCAAACCATTTCTAAATGGTTAAGCCATTGCATTCATTTCTGCTATAAGCACCATGGAAAACCTATCCCCCAGGGGATCAGATCTCACTCCACCAGGGCTGCATCTACCTCTACAGCCTTTCTCAGAGATGTCCCTACCAGGGACATCCTAGAAGCTGCTACCTGGAGATATGTACGTACTTTTACCAAGCATTATCATTTGCCAATTTTCTCTAAATCCAGAGCTGGCTTTGCCACTGCAGTCTTGCAGGGCCTTATAGCTGGCCCTAATGCTATCTAAATTCCTCCTCCCAATCATAGCTTTGAGAATCTACCCAAATGTAATGACTGCAACAGTGAAACATGAAGAACATAGTACAGTTGTGTACACTTACCATAAATGTAGATGTTCGAGTGTATTCACTGTTGCAGTCCTGGTTACCCTCCCTCCAGCCCCCTAACTTCTTTTGGCTATACCTCTACTTTCCTTTACTATGCTTAAAAGCCTTTTTGGTGTATTTGCTTTTTAGTTGGAGGTATATCTTGTACTTTTGTATTTAATTGCTTCCCATTAGGGGGGCACCTGACATCTGGGGCAAGAAAAAACTGATATAATGGCGTCAGCTGCATGTTTTATAGCCCTGACGACCTGACATCATGGAAGAAGGGACAGCAACCGATGCAGGACCCAAGACTTTGTTAATCAGGCCGAATGAGGGCTACCTGCAAGCAGATAACCCAAATGTAATGACTGCAACAGTGAATACACTCGAACATCTACATTTATGGTAAGTGTACACAACTGTATTATAGCTGTTGTCAGGCAGCAGATCTTTTTTGGATAAGAAACATTTTTACAAGTGGGGGTATCACAGAGATTTCTACTTTCAGCATGTTACTAGGTACTTTTATAAAGCTGAATATAAGTTATAATTAGAACTGCAGTGCAAGGAGAAGCTTGTTTTTTTATACTTGATTTTGACAAGTATTCCAGCAATGTATTTAAAAAGTAATTTATTTTTTCATGTCTCACAACCTTTTTGTTTCCATCTAGATATTAAGTAAGCTGTCATGTAGCCAATGCATTGAAATATTTTTTTCTTCTGCAATTCATTTTGTCTTGATTGTACTCTCGTAATGATGGTTTGGCACACAGGTTAGCGTATTTAATTAAAGTTCCAGTTGTGTTTTTGAGCATAGCCCCACCCCTTTCTAGTTGGCCACACCTCTTCCCATTGGCCCCACCCATTCATCTGTCTCCTGCAGCCCCCTTTAATTTGAAGTCACCAGCCGCCACTGATGAGTGCCCATGATTGTGCTCCCCTAAACAGAGTTTACTGAATCTAAAACTTGCCATGCCCATGTACGCATTGTGCTGCAACATGTGTTTGGGCAGTGTACTGTCTGGGAGTAACAGGTTGGAAACCATTCTCTCTTCTCACAATAAGATATCAGAAGTGTATACAGGTGACTAATTTTATGAAGTAGGGGTAAGGAAGCACATCATGAATATACATCTGAGATCAACAAATTAAAATTTGTTACTATATTCTGTTTGTCGGATGGATAAAAGAAGGTAGCTGTCTTTTGAGGGTGGGAGTGAAAAAGCAAGCTGTATGATGTGTGATGGCAGTAACTTGAAATATTTATTCACTCATTTTTATCCCAGTTTGTCACCTTCTACATATCCCTCTATCTTTTTTTTCTCCTTTTGACAGGGAGGCAGACACTATTCTATGATACAACTTATTTGTCTTTGCAAGCATTTATCTTCTCAGTTTATTGCAAACTATGTTTGAGTCAATCTTGATAAATAAGTCTTGGGCACAACTTACTTCTTCGTCAAAAAAAAAGATAAGACTGAATGTCTTTAGTTAGTCATAATTTTTGTCCAGGCCATAAGTGTATCAAAAGGCTGGTGAAAAAAAAACTCTGAAATGTACCTCACAATATCTAGAATCCCATGGTTTCTGAGGCCCAAGGAGCCTATAGACTATCAACTTAATTCTTTTATTTCCTCCATAGTTATTACACTGCAGTCTTGGCCATTTAGAGAGTGGTGAAAGGATGCAGGAAGACAATGAAGAGTAAGAATGAATTTCTTTCTTTAGCCATGATTTTTGTTAAGGCCATCTTTGGTTCAACAAGTTAGGAAAAAAGCCCTAAAATGCAATGCTGCACATCTAGAACCCAGTGACTTCTGAGTGTGTGCGTGCTGGTGTGGGGCTAAAATGTCTGGCTTAATCTGATTATTTCCTTGTCATTTATTATGGTTTAATCTTGGCTAGTTACGATATATTGAAGGAATGCAGGAAAAACCTGAGGAGTACAACAAACTATGAGAAAACAAGAAAAAAATAATCTGAATGATGTGGTAAGGCCAATATGTGGGGAAAGTACAGGGTACACTGTGGATATGTGGGGGCAGTAGATATCCAGGGGGCTTTTTCCTAGGTTTTTATTTCACCAAAGTCCAGAGTCAAAATATTCAGTACTGCCAGGGACTGCCTTGTTTAAGCACATCAATGCAGCATCTCAGCAAGGTTTGGTACTCTCCATAAAACATTTCATAACACTGTAACATCTGGATAAGAAAAAAAACATGTAAGATGCTTACATATCATATACTTGGTTGCGTATTAGTGTTAAACATGCCCTTGCAGACACACTCCTTAAGCTGTTTAAGTTCAGCTACTGGATTTGTCCCTGATGACTAGTACTCAGCGTGATGATGCCCCTCTATAAGGGCTGCCTTACAAGTGACCTGGGTTAAAGTCTTATCAGCCTTCAAGCTTCATCTGCAAAACCATGGGGTGTATTATATCTACCTCAGAGACTGTGATATCAAGACTTGACCTCCAACACTTTGGCTTTGTGAAGGGCAGATTGTGTATATTTAACCTGGTAAACTTCTTCAGAAAAGGTTACAGAGGCTGGAGATGGTGGCTATGCAATGCACATGGTGTGTCTTGACCTGGAAAAAGCATTCAAGACCATTCCCCATGCTGGCATCATACAAAAGCTAATTGCTTTAAAAATTGACCCATACATGGTAAGACAGATAACAAACTGGCTAAAAGACAGAGCCCACATGGTGTGAGTTACAGATACTTCATCAGTAAGTATGACAGTGACCAGTGATGTCCTTCAGGGCTCATTGCTGGGATATCTCCTTCTTGGTATTCACATCTCCGATCTCCCAAGAGAAAAGACCCTTGGCTAACAAAGTTTACAGATGACTGCAGATTGGAGGTTAAGTCACCCCATGACACCCAAACTCTCCTGAATGAACTATCCCTGGTAAACCCTTGGTGTACTGAAAAATTATTTCAAATTAAATGCTAAAAGTTAAGTACCATTGTTGGTAGGCAACCCCTCCTCTCATTATACTATATAGTTAACAAATGCCACTAGAAAATAAAAACTTTGTCAGGGACCTAGAGATTTGGGCTGATATCTCCCTCTGTTTTGATCATCATGTGACAATGGTTATCAGGAAATCATTTTATTTAGCCCACCTAATTCCCAAGGGAATATCGCCACAGTCTAAAGAAGTAATCACTCCCTTATACTCGGCATTGGTCAGGACAATTATTGAGTATAATGCCCCCTTTGGGGTGTACCTCATTAATCATATCAACCAATTATCAAGACTCCAAAGGTACCTAATCAAAACAATCATAGGCCTAATGTTCCTGTGCTACCAAGATATGCTGGAAGCTCTATCCCTTTATTCAGTGTCTCACAGACTTGAAGGAAGTTCTGTCTTGTTAACTGCACCATTATAGATCCAGTTGTTTTGGACCTTCTGTTTCTCTGCAAGGCTAATATCTCCATCAATACTAGAAACAGGGTTCTACATGTTTGCCAACAGATGCAGTACAGTGAAGAGGCATGCTTATAAGACAGCACATCCCTAACATTTGGAATAAACTTCCTTACACTTTTAACAGTGTGATTCACTATCTTAGTTTAAACATAAACTAGTGACTGCATGGGCATCCATATATTTTCTCTGGGTCTGACTGGTAGGGCCCTCCTGGAGAAAGGATGTGCTGCCTGAGGGAGGGTACTGGCAAAGCATGAATGGTTGTAATACTCGCTGGCCTTGGAATGAGTATGAGTCTAAACATAGCATGTCAGGACATCTCTGCCTATCCCATAACATTGCTGAATAGCATAACGTGGGTGTAAGAGAATGAATGAAGAATTAAGTACAGAAAAATGATTACTGCATTGGAAGTCAATTTATCTCCAGTGAAATGTTTGTCTGTGTAACATACTGCCTAAAACATACTGTTAGACTGGGGAGCCAAAGCCTATCATGTTATTCAGTGGGTGAAAGGCAACATGCAGGTCTGTTCCAACTTATGGAAATTAAACTTTACTTGTACAGCACACCTACATGTGTGTGACTGTGTGTGTGTGTGTGTGTGTGTGTGTGTGTGTGTGTGTGTGTGTGTGTGTGTGTGTGTGTGTGTGTGTGTGTGTGTGTATGTGTGGTATGAAAGAATAACTGGTGGCAGGGTTAGCCACCAGGTGGTGTGGACATTGGCTCTAGATGTTTTTACTGCTGAAGTGATGCCCTGACTCCGTCTGTAAAAATGGGGAAACAGGAATGTGAATGGATAGAGAGACTGACTATATAGCATATGTCTAGGCTGCACAAAGTATACTCATGAATGTAATGTCTTATTATACTTGTGTAAATTGTAATTTTTGCTGGTATTGGTCCCAGGGTTTGGTTGAAGAGTCAACAGATAAGACCACTTACCTGAGAAGCAAATAGAAATCAGTAAATAATAAACTGTCCAGAATTTTGCAAAACCCTGGGGTTTCCTTTATATTTTGCCCTGTCTCCTCATAAAATGTTTGATCCTTGGTGATATTACCAGAAAATCATACCTCTCAGTTCTCTAGAATTTTGCAGAATGTCCAGATTATTGCTTCATATTTTTGGTCCATTCTTTATAAAATGTGTGGTGTTCTTGCAAACCACTGAAGATTCTAATCACTAAATGGGACATTTGATTCTGAGACTTGACATCCTCCAGGAAAATGCATGCTAATACAAAATCTCTTATTCTGGCAGTTTTGTAAGTTTATATGAGCAATATATAAAATCTATCCTTGATTTTGGCCCTTTATTCCTCTAGATTATTTTTGACTTTGTCCAGAATTCTTAAGCAAAATCTGGAAGGTTTGTAGGGTAGTACATACGTAAGACACTAATGCAAGACATTAAAGTTTCACACTTCAGTTGTTGAGAAAATGCATGTTGATGCAAAAACCTGTTTTATTCAATTTTTAAATGAATAAGTAATGTTTAAAACTATCCCTGGTTTTGAGCCCCATTCCCTGTTATGTTTAGCTCTGTCCAAAATTCTTGAGGAAAAAAGTTGATTGGTAATCTTCATTAAGAGTTGCATAGGTATTTCCATGGTAACTGAGCATGAGCAGCTGGAACAAAGCAATTTATTACTAAAATGCTCTTTTTTCCAGGTGTCTGAGTTTGTGGTTACCTTAAAAACAACAATGTGAATGTTTCTCACTAATTACTACTCTGGCAGCAGTTTCAGGGCACATTGGATAGCTGTTGAAAGTGGGGGGTTCTTGGTCCCCCTCACACTATGGATCCAGCACCCATGAAAGCAACCATACAAACAACAGACCAGGGATCTAGGCTCATGGGGGATAGCTCCCTCTCCTTTGACTATTATCTAGTGACATAGTTTGAAATACTTCTATATTTTGCAAATAATTGCCAAGGGCATCTATGATTGCCCCTCTGTATTTTGCCCTAGCCAGACCTACTATTAAATATAATGTACCCTTTGGCATGGCCTTGGCCCGACGTATTAAAAAAAATAATAAAAGAAACACAGACGTTCCAAACAAAATAATTTCTGGCCTCAAAAACATTTTCTACTAGGAGAGATTGGAGTCCCTATCCCTATACTGTGTGCCATACACATTCCTGAGGGGAGATCTGTGCCTGGCCTATCTGATCCATAGGGATCCAATTATTCTTAACCTTCTTTTCCTCAACATGTCAAGTTGTGCACCCAACACCAGAACCAAAGATTTAAACCTTCACCAAGTAATAAATAAAACTTGATAGACAAAAACGTTCATCACCCAGTATATTCTCTACGTTGGAATAGACTCCCCCTGCAAGTCAAGCCATGTGATTCCTAGTTATCCTTGAAACATAACTTGGACAGTTAGATGGATGCCTTTAAATTTACACCAGTACAGACAGGCATCACTCAACTTGCAAAGGCTGGTAGAGCCTGAGGGTGGGTATTGGCAAGGCATGCATGACCTCTAGTCTGACCTGCCTTGTATAGATCCTATGGACAATTAAACCTTATAGGAAGCACACTTCCTCAGACATGCCTCCTGCAGTATCAGCTAGTGAAGACAAAACTATTAACCACAGTGGTGGATGAAAAGACTACAGTGTGTCTTGTAGGCTAGTAAAGGTAAACTTCCAGAATATTAACTTGCAACTCTAATCATGTGCACGAGTTCAAATAGTTTGCAGCTGGATCTTCCAAAACACATATTTCTTAGATAATGAACTTGTTAGGAACAAAGTCAGATTGTGTTTGTTCTTAGCAAGTTTGCTGATCTGTTTATTACATATACCACTGTCAATTTTCTCACAGTTTTGTGTAATCTGTTCATAAGTAAGAAGAGCTTCTGATTTTTTCCCTTTGAGTAAAATTCAGCAAATGTATGAATGGATAAACACAAGTGTATTAGGAACAAAGTTGCCTTCTCCAGTTAAATACAACTACAAATAAGTGTCTCAGAATTTTAATTTACAAATGGTTTCCTTTCAGAAAGAATAAAAAAATATAAATAATTCATACAATAAGCTACAAAATGTTAACAACTCACACAGCTCAAAACCTCACAGCCTTCATTCCTAAAAGAAGAATATTGCTCTTACATTCTTCCCCACCACCCACTCTCACCTTTCACTGTCCCAAACTTGACTCCTGCACTGTTGCAACAAAGAAGAGCCAATGCACACTCCAGTAAGGAGAAAATCCTATGATTGTTTTTTGATCAAGTTGTGAAAGTTACTTAATGGATATAATTGTTTATTATCAGCACACACTGATGGGTATAAGAGATAGCCAAAATAATCATCCTTACATGGGCATCTAAAATGTTTTTGTTTAGTCATTTAATAGTTTCTAGATGTTCAATTTCATTTCAAGTTTAATTAAAGATTATTGCATTCAGGAATTGCAGTTTTAAAGTCTTCAGCTAAATGTACACTTTAAAATGATATAGTTATTGTGTCATATGTCTAATTTAAAGGAATGTTACATGTTTTCAGCTACAGTCTGGCTAACACAAGGTAAATGTAAAACAAAAAAGGAAAGATCATTATACAAGACAGCATGTAAATATATCATGAGCAGAAAGATACAACTGCTAAATATAAAATACAAAAGCAATTTCATATGCAGAAGGATAACAGGGGTTTAGGTGTGCAAACTTCTCACTCCTTCTGTTTTATCCATATTGCTCAACTGTCCCTAATTTGTATGGATGCCCCTAAATTGGGCTCAACATATTGCTCTGTCCCTCCTAAGACTGGACATTTTTGAGAAGTGAAGAGTATAAATATTTAAAAAATATGTGTAATTTGGTATCTTCTCCCTAATAATATTTTCTTTGCCCCCAATTCTGGAGGCAGAGAAAGTTGAAAGCTATAGTTGCATCATTGTTGCCAAGTAACCCAAGTCTTATACTGTATGTTATAACTGACAAAACATTCTACCTGCAGTTCTAGAAAACAATCTTGTTTCCTGGTTTCTTGCTGTCAAAGCAGTTGATTTCTTAAATAGTTACATTTGATTTTCTTGCCAGGACTTATTTTTTGGGGCAAATACTGCTTCTCAAATAGAACGGCCATGAATTGCTGGGGACAACTGCTGCAGTTTTTGTTGTTTGCCCTGAGCAGCTTATTGGCAGATATGCTTCTAATAGATAAACTGGAAGGGACAGCGCACACAACTATCAATGAAGCTGGTAAGTCACATATAAAAAAGTAAGAGGAGGTTTATCATGCATTGAGAGTTATATTACCTATTCTTTACAACTTAAAAAGTATTTGATTTATTGTACTGATGTGATGAAATATTACGAGCTGCAAAAGTAGAAGCATGCTCCAAAATCATTGTTCATTCATTGTATTTAGCAACTATCTGCAGAAATTTAAACTGAGAATTAGATGGGGAAATACTACCATTACCATCCCTTTCTTTATCAAAGAGATGTTCTTTGACATTTGAAAAGCAAAATGTTAACACAGAGATTTTTAAGGATGGTATTTCTTTCTTTTATTTATTTATTTATTTATTTATTTACTGGTTTGGCAACCTGGAGGGTGAGATGACTCAACTGACATTTTTTTCAAACATAGCACAAGTAATGCAAAGCAACACAAAGCAAAAAAATAAAGGGGGGGACACCATTTCATTCCACTGTGAACAGTGAGCTAAATATTACAGGCAATTTCAAATTCATATACAGGGTTTAAAGCATCAGGGCATCAGGCATGTAAGCAGCAATCTTAGACTGCTATTTAATTCAACAGCAGGAGAAATTAGTAATACCTTGCTTATTCCTGAATGAAAAACTAGCCAAAGGCTGGAGTCACACTTCCAATAGCCAACTATAGTTCACTACTAGTAACAAATGGGAATTGTTTATAATTGGATACATCATCATACTTTATGCAGTTGTGGGTGGAGCCAACTTGTTTGACAATCTGATGGGGCTGTCAGTTAAGTATTTTGCATGTTTCTTAAGTTTTATTTTAATTCTGTGCTTTTTTCAACATTAAAAAGCTTAAAGTTAAAGTATAAAAAATGTAAACTGTATTACAAACAATTTCAGTGAAAGACAGACACACATATCCAGCAAGGGATTTTTTGGTTATAGAGTTTGTAAATTGTTGCTTAGATCTGTGTTGAAACTGTTGTCTCACTTCTCTGACAGACTGATCGGCAAATATACAGAGCTGAGAATATTTTTTTTGTTTTAAAGTTTGTACTGTTAGTTGTTGCTTAGATCTCTGTTGAAACTGTTTTCCCCACCCCACCCACATTTTCTGATGTGCCTTCAGTTGGTATAGTAGCAGCTGCATTCAAATTGCTGGAACCTATGTTCTGAGAGACTGCCTTATAGATTATCTGCAATTATACAGAGCTGAGTATATTTTTTTGGTTATAGAGTTTGTTAATTGATGCTTACATCTGTGTTGAAACTGTTGTCTCACTGTTTTGAGAGACTGATCAGCAAATATACAGAGCTGAAAATATTTTTTTGGTTTTAAAGTTTGTACTGTTAGTTGTTGCTTAGATCTCTGTTGAAACTGTTTTGCCACCCATCCTCCCTATTTTTGGTTTGTAGTTTAAAGGGGACAATCCGAGTTTAAAATTCGGGTCCACTCTAAAGCAGAGCAAAGTAACGCCCACTCAACCGCATCACTCAAATTCCCACCCACAGTGTCAATTAACTTGGAAACATCCTGTACAGCTTCAGTTCCAATCCTGCTTTGGCTCCTAACCTCAACTGCGCTTTAGCTTTGTGTTTCTGTCTCTGTGCTGTTGGATTTTATTTTTGTGAAGTTTCTTCCATTTGTTCTGTTGGTTAACCATATTTTTTAATTATTTTCTATTTATGTGCCGATATGTTGAAACTGTATCCCTGAGAGACAGTTTCACTTATCCTTGCTGAAAGGTCCCGTTTTGCTGTTTGCACTGAATACAATATTTTTCAGCCATGCTTCCTTACAGAATGTCCATGATTTTTGCCTATTTTCCCAGGTCTATCATTAAATTGTGCTTTTCAGGCATTGTAGTGTTGAAACCTTAAAGAACTGTAGTTGGGCAACACTTAGAGGCATTTTGTTTCTGACTGTGTACCCTTCAGTAAATTCATGCTTATGTAGAAGCTGTAATTCTATGAACAGATTAAGTTTGTAAGAGTAATATTTTCAAGTCTCCATTTCTATATATGGCTTTGTCTAGGTTTCTTGCTCTAAGAATTTAAAAAGGGACACTCTCTCATTACTAACATTGAAATTTCTGCCGAGGGCCGAAGCTGAAAACAAACCACCCATTTAATCACCTCCCTGTTTGTGAGTTATTAAATTCGATCCTTACTGTTTTTCCTCAAAAAAAAAATCAGAAAACCACAATTTTTATGAGGAACAGACTCAAAATGTGAGACAAAGATCTACACAGTTGAGAAGCATGACATAATCTTTCAAGAGCCGATCTCAGTCCTTACCCAGATCTTGCTCCTGATCTCCAAAGATGTTTTCTTTTTCTATAAATTCTATAAAATGTTTCCCCTGCCTATGACACGAGGGTAGCTAAGGTGGGTGGGGGAAGAAATTTGAAATTAACCGATCGCGATCTTTCTTTAATGCAATAATGGTTTCTAAAAGCCGGTATTGCATTTGTGGTCAAACTTCGAGTGCTGTTGCGCCGTGTGTGTGGTCTAAACTATAGCATCTGCTTGTTACATTGTAGCAAGCAGTTTGTTACAGTTTACAGTTAAAAAATAACTTTTTTTTTTCTTTTAAGTACAAACAAAGTGTAGCAGGCTGTGCAGGCATAGTATAAATGGCAACTGTTTGCTATTATAATCCTGCTTCCATCTGAAACTAGAGATGTTCCAAGTAATACTACTACTGTGACATGGTGGAGAGGGGAAATGTAATCACCCGATCACAATATTTCCATTATAATCCTGCTTCCATCCAAAACTATAATAGTACTGTGACAAGATGGAGAAGGGAAAATGTAATCACCGGTTCACGACTTTTCTGTAATGCATTTAAGTAATTGCATTTAATCATTGCATTTGCTGTCAACGCAGAGCCCAAGTTAGACAATAAAAAAATTATTTCCCGAATTTAATTACTTTGGAATTCTGTTACATCGCTCATTTGCAGCAATAGAAACGTAAACACCACCGATGGATGGGAGTGCTTTGTGGTTACATCTGAAGTGTTAAGTGTGGCGATTTAACTGTAGCAAGCCTTTTACAGTCAGTTGCCCAAAAGGATGAATAATGCAGAATTAGGCTGCTCACAGTAGTTGCACATAGTGTGAGAATCAGGAATGCAATGCAGTTCCAGTATACTGGCATTTTAGATTATTTATTTATTTATATTTTTTGTTGGGGAGTAGTTGAGTACGAAGGTTAGGTGGTAGTTGCTCAGTACATCTGAAGCGAGGGGACTTGGGAGTGCAGTACCAGCATTTCAGCATTCTGCCGATCTGTCCCCCCCCCCCTTTGCTCCCTAAAGTACTTTTTAATTGTGGCTTTTGATTAGAGTTCACTATTAAGAGGCATTGGAAGACAGTTCAGTCCTTCTTAGTCTTTCTCATCTCGTGAACTACTGGGTTTTGTTAGGTGAGTGCTGTTAAATAGTGGTGAGAGTTTGCAGCCTGCAGTTCCGATTTCTGCACCTTATTGAAGTTGTTACCGGCTGCTCTGTCTATAGTGCCTCACTTTCAGCAGTTATAAATTTAAACACTTGAGAGCAAGTGCTTCATAACTGTCTCCCCTGTTTTGAAGAACTTTTTTTACCCCCTTTCTCCCATAAACTCTAATGTTCAAACTGAAAGTACTGTTGGTGAAAATGGCAGTGTTTGCATTGTAAATATTTTTAAGTACATTCTGTAGAAGTATTTCTCTTGAGTGCTTTAATGATGCTAAATGTACATGCAGTGTATGTGCACACAATGCATACCAAAATAAAACTCCCTTGTGTATGTAACTCTTGGAATTTTATTGCTTCCTGCATGTTACACTGCTGAAAATCTCTCATGGTATGTTTTTAACTGATGCACTGATTTACAATGTAACTAAACCCCGCACAAACATCAGCAGACTGATTATTATGCTAGCAGCTAAGAAATAAAGTCATAAATATGCTTTTGTATTTCTGTATGTTTTTTGAAGGCTATAGTCCTGTTCTTTTAACTCAGACTAAGCATCCTAGAGGTCTTTTGATGTGCATTAATAAGACTGATGGATATGATGGAAACATTTCTGTTTCTTTCTCAGTTTTAATAGCTTAATAAGATACCTTGCAGTGAAGTTAACTTATTTGGGCAATGCTTAGTTTAGTTAAGAAGCTGTATGTGACAGTATCAAAGTGCAGTATAATATTTTGCTGCATTCTGTTTGCAGTGAATATTTTTTTGTAAATATTGTGCCCCATAGATGTTAGGGGGTGTAAATGCTGCTTTGTTGTTTCCAAAATAGTTAAATGTGATAAGGCATGCTAATTTAGTAATGCAGATTGTCAGTGTTGCATTCTCTGTAAATTGTTTTCCCAACTAGGCACAGCTTTAGGTTATGCTCTTGTTGTTACTGTGTTAGAGTATTAAGTTATTCTGTTTATCATTCATACCATTCTGGTGTGTGAATTATGGTAAAGAAGTTGCAGAGGCCCATGGAGAAAAATTCCAGGCAGAAATTATTTTTCAGAACAGGCTTTTCTGAGGCCAGTGCTAATCTGGAAGGCCTCTGGATGATGAAGTTTGATTGCTCCCACCTTACAGTCATCATCGATCATCAAATCCCCCAGTGATGTAGATAAATTTCGGGGGGGGGGTCTAAATCAGACAAATGATTGGTGCCAGAGTCATGACCTAAAACTAAGTGTGAAAAATGCAGTATCATACCATTTGGGATGCCAATGACTCCTGCAAATTGAAACATTAATAGCACACCCCTAAGAGTAGACTCAAAGGTGAGAGATCAAGGTACACATATAGATAGCACCCTTAACTTTGACCGCCATGTGTCCACATTGGTAAGGAAGTTGTTCTGTGTGGCACAGCTTTTTCAAATGCCCCTGATTTTGCAGATTGTTTCTGATTTTCCCTAATGTTTTCCATTGCTACCTGATTTTTGTCTACTAGTGGTTTCATTTTCATTCCAGCTTGACACTAATATACTTCTGCTAAACTAAGCAGGGAAGTTTTCTTTTATGTTTTCTTATGTTGTAAAACTCATTATGTTTGGATCTGGTGAGGTCAGCAGATATGTATGCAGTCCTATGTTTGCAGATCTATACATGTAATCAATTTTGAGGAGGCACATATCTCTTTCAGAACAAGGAATATGTTATCTTTGTATACCCTGTTTTTTTTTTTTTTATATATTTTGAAAAGTGTGTTTTTCTTTTCCTGCTCGACTGATCAAATACCTCTTAGGAAGAGAAAATTGCTTTGCAGCTTGGACTTTATTCTTAAGTTTCAGGACTGTTTTCAGTATTAATTTTAGTCTGCTAGAATATTCTTTACTGAGTGTTAAGCATATTTGTCCATGTTTTATTGTTGATCCTTCATCAGTTCCTCAAATATTAATACACACCCTCCTGCTCAAATTTCTTTACATTACATTCCTGTATCGGACATGTTTTCTTGGTGCTGTAGCTTTCCTGCTTTAAATGTCACTTCTGTACATTTATCAATACCAAATATTCTTATATCAGCTGAAAAAGTTTTGATCACTTGCAGTGGTGCTTTCAGTTCCTCAGCTGATAAACTATACAGTTTTAAATCAGCCACAAAAAGATGATAAGTCTTTACAATTTGCTGTTTTCTGGGAGCCAAATTATAACCATGAGTTAGTCTATTAAGTAGACTGCTTAATGGCTTAAGTTCAAGACAAAAGAACAGAAGTGACAGAGTCACCCTGGAATATCCCCCTTTGAATTGTTATCCTGTGATAATAAATTGTCCTTTATCGTGGCTTAGCTGCAGAGTTGTTTGCCACTGTATCATGGTCTCTGTAATGTAATTGATCAATGTAGGGTTATCTTATACATCTGTAAGCACTCCTTTATCCATGAATGTGGGATGCTGTGAAATGCTTATTTGTAATCTATACATGCCAGACTTAGATTCTACCCTTTTTTACAATTCTCTATTATGACTTTATGTATCAATAAATGGTATTTTCTTTCCATATGACTTTCTTTTATTACCCCATTGTTCTGTTGCCATGATTGAGTTTTCTTCTAAATGACTATAAACTTTGTCAGCATCAATTCCATTATACAGTTTATGCATCATCAGAAGCAAGTTATTGGTCTATAGTTTTTTTTAAGATAGCTTGCAGGTTCTCTCCTAAGGTTGAATATAATTTTTTGGTTGTTAACCAGGTTGGTGATTGTTCAAGATGTGCATATAAGTAGTTCTTACTCGCAGCTAAATCTTCATGTAAAGAGGTCAGTACTTTTAGTCAGAAGCTAGGTACTGCATCTGAGCCAGGGGTTTTCCAAAATTTTGCTTCAGTTTCTCTTTATCCCTTCTAATAACCTGTACCTTCAAACTTCTTACTGTTTCTTTCACTTCTTCTATCCATTCAACATCTTTGTTATGTTCCACAGGGTCTTCATAGATATTTCTCCAAACTGTATTCATTTCTTCATTTATTTGGTGGTGTTTCTATTCCTGTTGATGTTCTTCATGTTTCACTGTTGCAGTCATCACATTTGGGTTATCCCTGTCTGGATAGCCCTCAGTCTGCCAGAATACCAGAGACTTCATGTTTGGGCGTCCGTTGCTGTCGTCTGCAGACTGACATTCAGGTTGTCAGGGATATAAAGGGAGGCAGCCAACGCCATTACATGTCTTTCTTGCCACGGAGCCTGAAGCAGTAGCATTTTACATGAGTGCCAGTCGGCCGTTTACCAATCCTCATTTTCTGAACTGAAGTGAAGTCTTTAAAAGCTAAGTACCCATTTGGGGATCCTTTTTTCTTGCTCTAACTGATGTCAGAGAAAGTCAATAATTGTCTTGCCTGTGGAAAACAGATTCCTCATCGTGATTTTCATTCTTACTGTATAACTTACTTAGGCCTTGAGCAAGACGTCCCAAACTGCCATTTCTGCACTTTGTTTAACCCGCACACTATCCATCACCGGGCTAAAATTCTAGCTAAGCATTTTCGTAATTCACCGAAGTATCCCGGTATGGCGTCCGTTAGCCATCCGACAGCCAATCTTCCGAAAAAGTGTAAAGATAAACACAGAGACAGACTGCAAAGGACTAAAACTTCCCACGACACTACCGCTAAACTGGGTGTCGGTTCTTTCGGGCCTTGGTGAGATGCTTTTGCAGTCCCCGACGCCCGCTACTACCTACCCAAACAAAATAAATAAACCACATACATACACTAACCAATCCCTACTTCTAACCTAAACTAAAGCACCAAAACCCTACCTCCAACACTACACTAAACCCCACAAACACAACTATCTATGCACTCTCCGTAACCCCTCCCTAACCCTAAGGTCCATAACTACCGCGCACATCCCCTACAGACATACGCCTAAACAAAATAAACAATACACATACATACACTTAAAAAAACCCTACACCTAACACAGCACTAACTCTTACATACATTACCTATCTATACACTTACCTTAACCCAAATCCTAACACTAAAGTCCTATCTATCACACACTTACCTTACGGAGCTATACCGCAAACGGGCCAACCAAAAACAAATCGACATTTTGAAATTCGTGGTTTTGACCGTTCAGGGTTTACATACTTTGCAGAATATGGTTCGACATCTTCGTATTCACCTAAAGGTATTTTCAATCGCATAATAGGAACCCTATTTTTATATTGTGTTGATAGGTATCCTAATACCCTTATAGGCGATTCAAAAATGTGTTGTGCAGTACTGTGGCTTATAGGTAATATCTGTGCCTGATGAATCTTGGGTTCAGGTCTGACCTCTCATCACTATCCATGTGATGATTTTTGCACATTCTCCTTGTGTCTAAGTTAGCTCTCTTTGCATACACAGTTACTTAACCCCTTTCCAAAACAAGCTAATTGACTGTTCACACTATATTGCTCATATTTTCTCTTGTCTGCATTGTGGCTGAGAAGGATCCATGATGGGCCAGTTAACTTAGCCAGTTAACAAATAAATGTACTTACAATTAAACTAACCAATTCTAGAATAATTTCAGTTATTGTTTTTAATACTATGCTATTGCTTTCTAGAATTGCTCTCTTCTGTATTTTATCTGGAACAGATTTATGGCTGTCTGACCCTATAAGCAGCAGTATTTATTAGATATACTGTACTGACCCCCAGATTATGTCTGGTAGACATTGCCGTTTCCAATTTCATTTGAATTTGTTGCTCAGCAAAGATGTAGGAATTTAATACATGCTTAGAAGGTGGTTTCTTATGCTGTGCATGTTGGACAAGTATTATATAATTTTCTTACAAGCTATTTTGTATGTGAATTATGTGATTGAAACAACTTAATGTAGGAAGTGAGTAATTTTTCAAGATTTCCATGTGTGTATGTTTGTTTGCATGTGTGGATGCACACATATATGCGTGTTGAATTTAATGAAAATGTGTTTCCTTAAGAATGTCAGTAGGTTTGAATTGACTTTATTAACTCACAGAATCTCTTTTAGGGGCTGACCAAATTAAATGGCAGTAATCCCTGCATAACGATGCTTTTCCATCAATTGCACATGCTTGCACATATCTGGTTCTACTGCAAGTGTATTATGTTTCATGTGTTCTAAGACCACTGTCTAGCAGCTTGGGATGTAAGTATCTTGTAGGTTGTACAGGTTGCCACTTATGCTTGGACTTGAATCTGAGTTCAGGCAAGCAGTTGCTGCACCTTACCTGAGCACAACATTTGAGTTAAAGTGAGGTAACTATAGCAACCATAAGGAGGGAGTGGGAGGGAGGTGTGTGGGAGGGAGGGAAGTGGGAGAGTCAGTCAGGTCAGTGATTAGGGAGGGGACTTCTGTTCAGAGTTAGGGTTAGAGTTTTAGGTATAGGGAGCAGGGGGGTTAGGTTTAGGGAGTGGGAAGGATGTTTAGGGTTAGGGAATGATTGGTGAATTTTCATTTAGGGAGGGAGAGTGAAGTTTTATGATTAAGGTAATGAGTAATTGGCTAGAGACTGGATAGGAATGGAAGGGCTAAATAGTTAAGCAGGACTGAGTTAGTGGGAGGTAGAGCACTTGCCTTTTCCAGCAAGTGGGAGCAAACAAGTGTATCATGATCTAATAGCTCACCAGCACTTGTAGTAGATCTCACGTGTCTAGCTTTCTGTTTTGTTATCTAGGGGGTCTTAATGGTCCTGAGGTGTTCATTTAATTTGTTAAATTACATTTAATCTGCTGCATTAATTATTGCTTGTTAGTAGCTGATTATATTGTAACTGTTATTCCAAGCCTCTTAGTTTTGATTTAAGCACTTGGGCTTCTAACTAGTTATCTTACATTATACAGGCTTGTGGTCTACACTCTTGTGACAGGAGAGATAGCTTACACCCTTCTGAGTTTGGAAATGCTAGTTGAAGGCTTATTTTGTCTGTTATTCTAAAAGTATCTACTTCTGGTTTAGGTATTTTGGCTCCAAACAAGTTATTTTACATTAAGAAGATTTTTGGTCTACACTGTTGAGGAAGTAGAGGGTAGCCTCCACCCTTGTCAGATGGGGAATTGCTGGTGAAGGCTTGTCTTTGCTGTTATTCTAAGTGTCTTTGTTCTGGTATAAGCACTTGGGCACCAAATCAGTTATTTTACATTAAGAAGGGTTATGATCTATACTCTTTTTGCAGGAGAGGATAGCCTATGGCTTCTGAGCTGGAAATAGCTGGTGTATGTCTTATTGTGCCTTTAATTTGATTGGCCACAAGACTAGCTTGTTTAAAAATTTGAATTGCTATGCCTGAGGTGTTTGGTAGCAGCAGTGTAAGTTTTCCTTAAAATATCCTTACTCTCTTGACAGATTTCTTTTTAACTTCTAGGGCTTCTAGTTTGCACATAGGTGAGCTTTGTTCATCAAGTCCCTTGTGTTATCAAACTATTCAATTATTAAATTTCCTTCACTCCTCCCTAGTAGATCAGTAGCCATGGCTATGCGCTTCCTGACTCTATCTGTGGCCAGTCTGGTTGAGATGATTATTCTGAGGCATCGGAGCAATTGCCTCATGTACACTGATAACCCACTTACTCTAGTATAACAAATAGTACGCAAAAAGTGTAAATACACTTTAATGCTGGAGGCAAAACTGACTCATACAACCAAAACTAGTCCTATAGAGGTTGTCAGTCATACTTCCACCAGGCCTACTGTACAGGGTAAAGACCCCATACATAAAACTACTTATGCTGAGGCACTTACAGATCACCTTCCTAAACCACTAAGACCTCTTGTACAGCACAATCAATAAAAGGGTCCTCAGCCATCACATAAACACTCCATTAAAATACCACCCAGAGCTACACATAGTAACAACGTATCCAGTGCCTCTACTGCTAAGTCCTTAAGGCAAATCACTGCATAGCCATATTTCCTGGTCATTGTTGATTCTATTGTGAAGCACACTGATGACCCCTCACCAGACTGAGTAAGAAGAAAGTCAGAGTTAGCTGCCTTTCCAGGGCTAGGAACTGTCAAGCCACACAGGCACTCAGGGCATTGAACCACAGTAGCAGTATAACTCTGTCACAGTCCATATGGATGTAATGATGAGATTTACCTCCCTTAATTATATGATGGAAGACATAACTGAGCTTGCTGACTGTGTGTCTCAGGCATGTATGACCCTAGCACTGAGTAGCATGCCACCTTCTCCAAGGATAATGCCACATTCTCAACAGAAAACAATTGATTTTAACAATTGTTTTAGCTTCTAGTGTCAATCCAGTGGAGTACAATATTTGGCCATCTGGGAGGACATTGTTGACAAACCATGCTGCATCATCAGGGATGTTCTACACTTTTCCCCAGTAGGCTTTAGGATACTAGCAGCTACCTTTCTCACCCCCATAGTGCCATTTTAGACAATGCCGAACTGATAAACCTTCTGACTTAAATGAATCTAAGTTGGAATATCTTAAGGTGGTATTCTGCAATGCTAAAAGTCTTAACAAGAAACACCACTCCCTGCAAGCCTTACTCTCCCTGAAGAGTGTGGACATCTGTGTAGTAATGGAGACATAGTTTAAAGTCGCAGAGTATACCCCAGTAATGCAAGCTTATTATGCCTTTCACACCTTTAGACCAGCTACTACACAGGAGTCCACACCGCATTCCTCCCACTCCCCCATCAGGTGGCATACCCACACATTACTCTACACACACACCGATACCAAAGCATAGTAGGACTCTCTACCTGACTCCTCCATCTTCCTCCGTTCCCTTCTTTACTTACCTTTGGAGGCAAAGACTCATAAGTAATGTGTTTATATTAGAATCATCACAGCATGACTGTCATCCTTCCCGGTTCCCACCAAAATTTTTTTTTTTTTTTGCACACAATCCCTTTTTGCACACAATCCCCTTTTTTGCACACAATCCCTTTTAGTATGCACACGGCACCACAAGGCTATTACTGTCTGACTAATTTACCTTATGTAACTGCGATTGTAATGTTAATGAAAATGCACACAGCACCCTGCTTGTTCACACTTTACTATTGGAAAGGAACTGTTGTTAATTTAAATGGCCTGCTAGAACTAATGTATATAAAGGAAGTGAAAATGGTTGCTCATACTTATGAAACATGTCTTTCTGAAGAAGTCTTGATAATAAATAAGACGAAAGCGCTAAAGTTCTACAAGAGTTGTTGGCGTGATTTACTATTTTTTTGAATGCTTTTATTGTCACGAAGTTCAGTTCTTAGTTAAAATTTCTTCTCTTCATTCAATTTTTTTGAGTGCGGTTAATTTTAGTTATATATATATATATATATATATATATATATATATATATATATATATATATATATACATACAGATATATCCATATATGCATGTATATATGTGTTGTCTACCTAAACAATGAGTAGTCTGAGGCACAACTAAGGGCCACAACCAAGTTACCATTGTGCAGCTGAGGCAAATTTCTAGTCTTGAGAGATGTGTAAGTACTTATATTCACAATTATTTTCAGCCTCCTTTATGATCAACAATTTCAAAACACAACTTGGCAACTGGAGATGAATAAAACAACTTTATTATAAATCACTAAACAGAAATGCCACTTTGAGATGTTCTGACCCACAATGTTCTGACTAATGCTGTTGTCATTTACTAAGTTTACTAAATTGGCTATAAGCACACATTACAAACAGGTGAAGGCATGAGCCAATCACAACAGCTGGATGGTTCTATTCTTGTTTTCTGGTACTTGTCATCTGCTGTTGGAAGGTTGTGACCATGCAATTGCAAATTATCTGTTGAAGCAGTCATCCTGCATCCTGTCATGAATACAGACTGTTCACCTCCCATCTTACTTTCTACTATTCCCTTTCTAGAACTTTCATGTAATGTGACAAAAGTTGTATAGCTGTGTTCAGAACATAGTTGTTAATGTACCCTTTCCTCTTGAACAATGGCACTAGTATGCTTATTCTCCATTCACCTGGCATACACATAACTATGGGTACCTTCCAAAGCCAATTCTCTCCTATACATGCATCCATCCATAACCCCATTTTTCCCCATTTTTGCACTTCAACAATGACAAGCCTCTAGAGCCACGGTTTACAACGTCGGGTGGTTAGCCCAGCCATGGTAGTTCGGGCACACTACATAATCGCATGCACACTCACACCTATGACCAATTTAGTGTGCCCAGTCCAACTACTGCATGTCTCTGGAATCTGGGCGGAAAATGGAGTACCCTGAGGCAACCCACACAAACACAGGA